>NC_134857.1:65974892-66274892 GCF_049852395.1 Peromyscus maniculatus bairdii
TTTTCTATTTTATACCTTCCCTCTGAGGTCACTTTCCTGCCTCCCTCAGCCCTGCTTGCTAGCACGCTGCTCTGGACTCCATGCAGCGGCTCCCTCCTGCTGCCTGGGTGGTCTATCCCTTAGGGAATGTCACCTCCTTAATTAGTTTAGTGGACTCCACATAGATCCAGCACCAGCCCTCTCTGAGGACAGGTTGCCTGGCTTGAGTCATCAAATGGGGACACACGTGGCTGGACAGAGTCCCCATCCTCTGCAGAGAGGAGCCGGCCAACCCCAGGAGAGACTTGGGCTTGCTGAAGGGAGACGTTCCCAGCCTCAGGGAAGGTTCTCCCAGGGCCAGGCCATATAGCTGGGTGCTAGGTGAATCCGCAGTCCCTTCCCGGTGGCGCACGTCACCCCAGAGGCACACAGAGGTGGCAGAAGCGCTGAGTGGTCTCCTTCTCTCTCCCTCCCCACCTGCAGGTGTTCGAGGAGCTATGGAAGGGCGAGGGGAAGACAGCAGCCCAGATTGTGTCAGAACAGCAGCTGGAGCTGATGCAGGATCGAGAGGCCCTGGAACAGCTCTGCCAGGCCACCATCGATGGACACCCCCAAGCGGTGACTATCTCCAATGGGAGCAAGGTCTTCCTGTACAGCAGGAATGAGACAGCTTGACATCTGTCCACGGTTCCTGCTGCCCCACACACACACAGACCCTCCCTCCTGAGGGCTGGCCCAGCCCATCCATCACTATTTTAGTGTCGGCACTTGAAAGTCAAAGAGACAAAATCAGATGAAGAACACAGCTTCTTGTCCTGTGAGGAAAGTTCGCCAGTGTTTGCTCTCTGTGGAGTTAAGGGGGCAGTGTCAAGGTCCAATCCCAGGTTTTAATTTGGGGGGGGGGTCTGTCACTCTCTCCCAGAATGTCACTTACATTCTGTGTAGCCACCTCCACATTGTCAGGAGGACCTGCTGCAGGGAGAAGAGACCAGGGATGCTTCAGTTCTGTGGCCTGGGAGAGAAGGGGAGAGACCAGGGATGCTTCAGTTCTGTGGCCTGGGAGAGGAGGGAGACCAAGGATGCTTCAGTTCTGTGGCCTGTGAGAGGGGAGAGACCAGGGATGCTTCAGTTCTGTGGCCTGGGAGAGAAGGGGAGAGACCAGGGATGCTTCAGTTCTGTGGCCTGGGAGAGGGGAGAGACCAGGGATGCTTCAGTTCTGTGTCCTGGGAGAGGGAAGAGACCAGGGATGCTTCAGTTCTGTGGCCTGGCAGAGGAGGGAGACCAGGGATGCTTCAGTTCTGTGGCCTGGGAGAGGGAAGAGACCAGGGATGCTTCAGTTCTGTGGCCTGGGAGAGGAGGGAGACCAGGGACGCTTCAGTCCTGTGGTCTGGGAGAGAAGGGGAGAGACCAGGGATGCTTCAGTTCTGTGGCCTGGGAGAGGAGGGAGACCAGGGATGCTTCAGTTCTGTGGCCTGGGAGAGGAGGGAGACCAGGGATGCTTCAGTTCTGTGGCCTGGGAGAGGAGGGAGACCAGGGATGCTTCAGTTCTGTGTCCTGGGAGAGGAGGGAGACCAGGGATGCTTCAGTTCTGTGGCCTGGGAGAGAAGGGGAGAGACCAGGAACACTTCAGTTCTGTGGCCTGTGAGAGGGGAGAGACCAGGGATGCTTCAGTTCTGTGGCCTGGGAGAGGAGGGGAGAGACCAGGGATGCTTCAGTTCTGTGGCCTGGGAGCGGAGGGGAGAGACCGAGAGGAAAATGATCTGTAAATTACAGAGAAATCCTTTGGCAGAAACATGGCTGAAAACCAAGTCATTTTGTGTTCTTAGCATAGCACGAGAGAGAGAAACCATGCCAAGTTGCAGGTCTCCCCCTCCCAAGCCACCCCAGGTCTAATCATATTGTCTAGAGAGGTTTTTCAGTGGGGAAAAATTGCTAGTATCTCTTTCAGAATAATGCATGCCGCCTGTCAGTGCAGGGACACTGGCGGCGCTGTAAAGAGCCCTTGATGGGGAAAAGGAGCCCACCCCATCCCAGCAGTCGCCATCTTCCTGCCCCATCTGCAGTGACTGATAAGGACACACTTGGCTTCAGACTCATCCTGCGGCACTCAAGTACACTAACTGCCCATCAGGACACTTGCAGAGAGGGGCCAGCGTGTGGTTATTTGATGTCGCTCAGTCCCTCCCGCCCTTACCGCCCCTCGCTGCCATCCTGAAGGCTTGTTTTCTAGGGAGCAGCTCCTGTTGGCAGGGAGCAGGGGTGCCTGTGGCACTAGAGAACCTCAGAGGCACCCCTGCCTGATTACACCCGACGACGCTCATCACAGCTGACTGACTCGGGCTCCTCCCTGTGTCACTGTGGCCCCAGAGGAGAGTGTTCTGGGCCCCGCAGCAATCATCTGTGCTCACCATTCCCTTGTTTGTTCTAATCAGAAGCAGAGGAGCCAGGTCCCTTTTGACGGGAGCCTAGAGAGCTCTCGATTTAACCCCCCCCCCCCATCTCCTTCCTCACTTTACATCTTCCATGAAGGGAAGAAAGACCTGAATTTAATTTGCAATCAGTGGAAAGCTTGCGGATTCTTGGTATGAGTCTCCTAATTCCCCCCTAACTTGTTTTTACAGGTGATGGATGTGAAGAAAAGAAACCCCAAAGCTATAAACAAGCTGATTGGGTTGGTCCGGAAAGCAAGCCTCAGCCGAGCAGACCCGACTCTGATAAAGGAAATACTGGAGAAGAAGCTGTCATTGTGATGTGTGGTGAGGTCCTTCTACCTGAGGGAGGACAGTGTGGCCCTGAGAACAGGAGCCGTGAACGCTGCTGTTTGTGTGGGTACAATTTGTGTCTCTCAGTCCCGGGCCAAGCTACCCCTCTTGGGAGGTAACATTTCACACGTGTCCTCTGGGACCCTATGGCCTGGGAAGCAGCTGGAGGTCTGCTCGCTGTCTGGAAACGGTTCTGCGATGATGCCAGCCGTGGTTAAAGTAATAGCATGTTCTACTGTGAAGGAATTCTAAACAGAATAAAGCGCATGTCTCAACTGCAGATGCCGGTGAATGCTTCCTAGGAGCCAGGTACTGAAGGCCGACAGACTGGGGTGGCAGTATGGATGTAGTATGTTATGGATACAGTATATTAAGACCTGCACGTGAGCTTATTTAGAAGAAAACAACCAACCCAACTCATGTCTCACAAACACACTGTTCGGGCAAGGGTGGGAAGGAAGGTGTAGGTTCGCGTCATTTGCTGAGTGAGGGCAGGCTCTGCTGTGTGCTCAGCTCCCGGTGAATAAAGTGACACAGACCTTCTCAGATAAATTTAATGAATAAAATAGATACTAAAATAGCACATAAAAATTAACGTCCACTTCAGAGATTTACACCCTTCCCCAACACAATGCTTTAGGCCAAAAAAAGATCAAAAGAGAAGATCTGAAACATTGACTTGTTTTACCTGGAAATAATAAGATTATAAACTAATAAATCAGAATGTTGACCTTTAACTGTCTTGAAGTACAGCCGATGATGATGAGGAAAGCCATTGCCTCCACCCCCATACCTGTGATGGTAGCCATTCCTCTCCAGAGTCCTGGGCACCCCCTTGTTTCTTACGTGCCTGCTACCTCAGAGACACCACACTCCTTCTAATGATTAGTTTTCCAAATGTGTTTTGGAAATATTTGTCAAACTGTCAGTGAAGGGGGTGGGGGAAACCTTGGAGGCCCTCATCTTAGACCAGATTCCCCAGCTTGGTAAGATCATTGCTGGGGCCATCTTTCCAGGGCAGCTGAGGGACAGGGGAGAGTAGACAACCCACTTCCATCACCAGACATGGCTCCTTGCCCAGCCAAAAGCTGAGACAGAGGGGACACCAATGCTGTGGTTTATTTCCGACAAGCAGGAGGAGATGCCCTGTAGAGCGTTACCTCACCCAGGGAGCCACGGGCCCACACTGTGTTCCCTGATGAAGACTGGCTGTTGAGAGCGTTCTGCTAACCTCCCACAAGACAGAGAGAAAGGGGACACCGGTGGCTCTGCAAGCCTGAGCGCCAGTGGCCAGAGGGCTCAGCTTCACCTTCCACAGAGAACAGTAAGGTTCGCTTTTACACACTCCATTCTTACCAAAAGGTCTGGCTTGGTCATCAAGCTTCTCAGAAAGCACTGACAAGCTGAAGTCCTGGCCTCACCTTGGTGGGTGGTGCAGCTGGGTAAGAGTCGTTTCCAGAACCGATTTTGTCAACTGAGAAGAGCATATGGAGTGAGCATTCCCAGAGGTGATGCCATCACAGTGTCTTTCTGAGGCTCTTCCCATCCAGTTCTGACTCCTTCTGAGGCTCCTCCCATCCAGCTCTGACACAACCACCTTGTCCCCTTGTTGTCTTGAAACCCTAAACCAGGCGGCTAGAGGTCCTACATAGCACAGCTTCCAGGGAAAAGCCAAGGCCAGCTCTGACACATCTGAAAGATGTGTTTATAGAACCCCTTAAACCCCAGGAAGTGTGGCCTGCTGGTGCACAGGCCTCCGTGAAAGGACTTCCCATTCTTGCACAAGCATGGATGTGGTCTGGTTCTGTTTGTACCAGTTAGGGGAACTCTTACTAAAATGTATGAGTTGGCACCAGAGCTGAGGCTTCTGCCGTCTGTCAGTGGAACCCACACACCTGTAGCTGGATGTGTGACTCAGAAGCCATCCCGAGTAGGGAAAGTGCTGGAAACTGGTGATTTCCCCGCCCCACCCCACCCAGCCACCTCTGCCTGCTCAGGCCCAATCCATGCACCTGCCAGGTCGTGGCTTATCGATGGTCCTCATGGGAAGCTAACACAGGGAATATCAGTTCATCTAACCCAAGGAACAAGTGACCAGGCAGCTTTCTCCCTCCCTTTGTAGGAGGGGCTGCTCACTACCTCAACTTTCAGTTCTGGGTCTTCTCTGTCAAACGCCAGCCTTTCACACTTGCCAGGTCCACGCACGAGGGGAACTTCTGTTCACTCCTCTCAGGGCACAGATAGAAAACCTACCAGTATTCAGCCGAGGTCAGTACCATCCCTGCCCCCCTAACATAATTATTGGTAATCGGGAAATAGCCGTGAAAGGTTTGAGAATCTTCAAGTGGGTCATCTCAGTATTGTAGCCTATGGCATGGCTCACAGTTTATATTGTGTCTTTCAATTAGATTGAATTTAGCTGTTCTCATTTCAAGGACTCCAAAGACTAATGAGGGAAAACAGTCCATCTAGAAGGCCATGTAATTAGCCCACTGCCAGAAGCAGTGTGGATGCGGCCACTGGGCTGCTTTGGCAGCTTCTAGACAGATACACCTGGGGACTGCTTCTCCACGACCCATGGGTGGGCAAGTAAAAGGCAATGCATGAAGTCCGCTTCCATGGGCTCCCAGGTCAGGGCTGAGCAGAGTCTTTTAAGATCATCAGCACCCGACCCCGTGTCCAGTGTCTGCAGGGACGGGAGAGGCCTGGCTGTCAGTGCTCCTTCTGTAGACTTGTCCAGGACATTTCACTTGACATACTGAGGTCAGGCTTGTGCAGCCTCAGCTCAGTGACTAGATAACCTGGCCTGAGCACTTCCGTCGCCTGCCTTTTCAGGTTCTGAGGTGACACAGCCCATCTCAGCTCCCTGAAAGAACCCGGAAGGAACACAGGGACAAAATCCTGTGGTCAGGGTTGTGTGGGCAGCAGGGACCTGGGTGAACTCACACCTTCAAAGACAAGAACACAGCTTGCTGTGCCCAGTTCTAGCTAAAACCAGCTACATCAGCAGGCGGGCTCTGGGACAAGGAACCACAGATACCGACCCACCCAGCCTCCCTCTCCCTCTCCCTCTCCTGTGGTCCCGTTCCCCTAAAGAGCTCCACAGAAAATCTCTTCCTAAAGCCCTGTTTATCCAGTTAACAAGCCGCCAAGATAATCTGCCCTCCAAAACAAGTAATGAGTTAATAATGCCTGGATGTAAAGGGGATTTGCTGAGGCAAAATTATCCCAGAAGCCATTCTGAGTCATCCAAGAGCTTTTTGTGAAGCATTAGGTTTATGATGGTCATTCCAAAAGAAGATAAAGTCTAACTCCATTCTCTATAAATGTCTCCTTCCTTGATGGACTTAAGGGTGGAGCACACACTCTTGACAAGTTGTTCTAAGCTGGTATGTGATGGGCAGAGGACGTGGAAAGGGCTAAGATATCCCCCAAATGGTCTAAAGCTGCTGTGGCCTCAGCTGCCAGGGGAACCGCTGCCTCGGGAAAGCTAAGGGCGGAAGTGACTCGAGGTGTGCAGCGAACTGTACCGTCCCGGCCAGTGACTTGAAGTGGCATGTGCATGAGCAGCTGCCCTGCCAGGAAGCACGTCATGAAGATGGCAAGCCCGACAGCCGTCTCGGCAAACCCCCGGCTGCTCATCAGCAACCGAACCAGGCTGCCCTCCAGTGAGAACTGGAACACAGGCATGTTTAATATCATGCCTGTGACATGCTCCACCATGCTGGCCAGACTTCCCTACTGAGAGTAACCTGGGGTACACCAATCCGGAATGGGTAGCCACATTACAACTTTAGACCTCTAAATGGAGCTGGAAGCAAGCTCACGTGATTACTGCAGGGATGCAAACGACTGGCTGCCCCGACTAGACCAACCCCAGACATTCACAGATCCAGTTTCTAGCTTTGATTCACATGACGACACCCCACCTCAAGATGTCTTAGTGGGCTGAAAACCAACAACTACATCTAACCTAAATACAAGCCACTTGGTGAGGACCTGCTCCTGAGGACTGCAGAGCACTGAATGGAGACCATGTCACACAACAGATATCACTCCACTCTCGGGTGGGGTGGGGGCGGGGTGTCACCCTACTTTCCCCAACCACGTTAAACCAAATGGGGGCCATCTTCCAGTGGCTGCATCAGAGAAAGGAGGGGTTTGATGATCAAACCACCTTTAATTAGTTCTTCTTGCAACTGCACTCCAGAGCTGGGAGACTGGAATTCTACACTGGATTTTCTTTGTTCAGATTTTTTAAAAAATCAATTTTAACTATCCCGGTGTGCTCATGTATTTTGAACCATAAAATTCACTCAGTCTAGACCTTAAATCAGACCTTGAATTATGGACCCAGGTTAATGTTGTGATGTTCCAGGAACCCTCTTCCCCCTGTCCCTGCTGAGGTCCATCGGGCTAGACACAGCGACGCCAGTCCAGGGTCTGTGCCAAACAGTGGTGTCTACTGCTGCTCCTCAGGCATGGCAGCTGATGACGCCTGTCACAGGGAGAGGACACAGTCCCTGGACCATATTTTAGACATGTCAGATATCTTTCAAATTTCTCTCCCAAAATGTATTACCAGAGAGGGGAGGGGGATGGTCAACCTGTGAACTTTGGGACTAAGATAACCTACCTCGCGACTCTTCCTTCCCCACAAAGAGCTCCTGTCGTCACCTGTCTGCCCAGAGCAGTGTTCACTCTTCCAAATCATCGGGACTTGCTCTGTCTGTAGCTCAGATTTGCTCTGGGCAAGTCCACACCATTCCTGACTACTTAGCTCAACTGCACGGGCCTTGAGGTGCTCGATGCTCTATTCCCAGATCAGTTTTCTGACTTCTGTTTTGTAAAACTCTGAGCACAGCCCTCTTAGGGAAGTCTGGAAGCATTCAGAGAAGAGCCAAGTGAGTTTGCTATCAACATCCCACCCCAGGGAACCTGATTTCCAGACCCTTCCCCCTTAACCTAAGTCTACATCAGTACCTTGGGGTGGGGTGGGGGAGAACAACACACAGTCACTCTTGCCCAACAAGCACCTTCCACGAAGGGGACTCTGGGGTGTATAATAAATTAATAAATATGTAGAAAAGGTAGAGAGTATAGCCAAGTAGCAGCATGCTTGCTTAGCATATTTTTTTTAAAGGAAGAAGAAAAAAGAAATAAGGACTTGAGAAGAACCAATACCGATAATGATGGGCATAAAACCACAAAGCTAAAGAACTCCATTTGCAGATACGGCTTCAGCATTCAGTGACATGGCAAACACAGATAACCAGACAAAGTGGGGTTGAAGGAGTAACAATTCCTCTAGTTGTTCCTCTCTGAAGCCACTCTCCTTCTCAATGGAGACTTGTGGGCACTCATCAGGAAGGCAAGAGCAGGCCAATTTACTGTGCTTTCCATGTGCTGGCTGCTGCACCATGGCTAGGCAAACTGCTTTTCAGGACAAATGTAAAGTCAGCAATGTTCCATGAACAGGTATCAAGGATCCTTGTTTAGCCTATGATACACTGCTAGGCTGGCTCCTAAAGCTCACCGAGCCCTGGCCAGATCTCCAGGGCATTTGTCTCATGGCCTGGCTCTCCAGCTTCCTCAAAGCAAAGCTGCTTCAAGACCCCACAAAGACCCCTCAGCTCTCCAATGCCCTCCGGTACCAGGACCTGAATGACATACTAGCGTTCCTGAGGTACAACTAATGGAACTGGTGCCACCCTTGGGGCTCAGCAGAGATGCCCACAAAGAACAGAGCTGGGCCTAGCATCCTTCCATTGGGGACCCTCCACCTTCTCACTTCAGAGCTGGATCTGAACATAAGGGGACTTTAATAATTATCATAAATACCAGTTGTTTGTGGTCTTGTTTTTTCTGGGTTCTTCCCTGTCTTTGTATGGCTGTGGCTGAAGTATGGCCATGCTGCTGGGAGCAGGCTGGCAAGTAGCCAACGCCACCAGTACATCCCCACTGGCGTATCCTCCACAACTGGATACTAGACATACGCCACGGCCATGAAGAGGGAGTCACCAGTAGGCACCTAGCTTTACAAGCTCCCTGGGACCCGTATGCATTTCCATCCCAGCCGCCAACAGGAGCTGCACAGTGCTCACTTCTCTACAAAGTGCAACCTATTAGCAGAAGAGAATAACAACCAGTGTTTTCACAAGTTGCGTCAGCATAATTTTATCTTTTGTACCCATTCCAAACTCTGCCCACTCCCACAAAAAACATCCTCTATGGCTTCACAAGTTAACATTTCTTTTCATAAAACACCTAAACAATAAGGGTTGGGGTTTTTTTTGCATAAATATACGATACCACACTTTGTTCATCTGATCAAATGCCTAAGATCCAAAGTGTGCATAGGTTTGCTTCACTTTGTGCAAATCTTCCTAAATTAAGGCAGTCTTGGGTTTGGGTTGTGCCCCAGTGACTAGAGCAAGCTTTCAAGCAGCAGCAGGAAAAAACTCCCCACATTCCAAATTCTTTCCGTGTGAATTTTCGGGCAGGCAGCCGGGGCTGGGGAATTCTCCCACAACATAAGGCAATGCGTGTGGAGAGATTGCAAGTCCTAGAAGTAAATTCATAGCGGCAGATGATGTGTACCTGTGTGGCAGGCGGAGCTCCACATTGTTCTTGCAGTTTACAGAGGGTAGAGGGTAACAGGCATGTGCAGGCAGCTGTGGAGGAACTTCCCTGAGGCTGCTGACTAGCTGACACCCACCCATGGGTGTGCAGAGGTCACAGAACCTCAGTGTGTGCTCGGAGCTGTCTGAACTACAAGCTGAATGATCCACTCCAAGGGATGGAAGAGCAACTACGGATCATGTGAAGAGGAAACACTGGGCAGAAAGACCCGCCAAGAGGACCACCAGCCCAGAGACTTACATTCTGTATAATAAGGGGAGACCCGGCTGGAGAGAGGAGATGCACACAAAAACCCTCTCTACAAATCAAGTATTGTCAGGAAGTATCCAAGTAGACAGTTTTTGATAAGCAGCTTTGCATTTAACATTCAGTCAAGACACTATAACCTTATAAAACCGAATCTCTATTAAAATAGTAGTATAAAAAGCTAACAGCAGGAGTCCTCGAAGTCCCCCAGGATCTTGTAACACAGAATTGAGTGTTCTTGAGCCAAGGCTGCCAGCTCCTTCAGGAACTCTGGGAAGAGAGCGGCAGCCAGCATGGTGTTCTTCACTGGCAGAGGCAGGTTTGGGGGTGCCCCAGGCACCTTGGCTCTGTGGCCCAGGAAGGGCTGAAGCACTCGTGGAGGGCTATCCACAAGGGTCTTGTCACCTTCTGTCCTGGAGACCTCTTGAATGGGATCTGAAAGCAGAAAAACGGTAGTCCTGGAACTCTTAAGTACAAGTGTGGGGGAGAGGGGCAAGCGCTTTAGCGGAGGGAATAGTCCTGGGTGCGGTTCCTCAGCTGACCAGATCCTGAAGACAGCCCTCAAGTGCTCCATGACCAGCTTGTCCTGCAGATAACAGCTAGCACTCAGCTTCTAACACAGGACTGTTCGCCTAAAATTCTACACAGGGAACCTCGTGCATAGCTGTGGCAAGACTACAGGTTTGACAAACTCCCAGCCAGACACTGTGCTGGCACCCTGAAGTCCTGGCTATTTGTGAGGCCAAAGAAGAAGGACCATACGATCAGCATGGGCAACAAAGCAAAACCCTGATTGGATGGATGGATGGATGGATGGATGGATGGATGGATGGATGGATGGATGGATGGATGGATGGATGGACTAGATAGATAGATAGATAGATAGATAGATAGATAGATAGATAGATAGATAGATAGATAGATAGATAGATAGATAGATAGATAGATAGATAGATAGATAGATAGATAAATAGACAGACAGACAGACAGACAGACAGACAGACAGACAGACAGACAGACAGACAGACAAAGAGGCGGACTTCCAACAGTACCTGCTACCACTAGTATCAGCTGAGTGGAGACTGGGCTCATGGGAAATTTACCAAGGACACCTGTGGCCCCTCTGTTCTCCTAACACCCCAGTGTGTGTATGTGTGGGGGGGGTGTCCTGGTCACCAGGTGCAGCTCCTTAAGCTCTTGTATTCTGCAGCTGTTGCTATGACCTCCAGGGCTTCCCAGAAACCCCAGCTCCTCCTGGCTGGGTCCTGCAGCTTCAAAACACAAGGGTGAGAGATTCCTCCAGATCACCAGAAATAATGGCGAGGACCAGACTAAGAGTCTCATGCAGCCATCAGGATCCAGTGGTAGCAAAGGCTGGGAAGCCAGCGTTTATAGAGCATTGCCAGAGGCTTGCATCCCCGTTTCAGTAACACGAGTCTGAGATGACAGAGCCCGAGTTCTAACATATCTAACTGATTTGCATTTTTAGACCACATCAGCCCTACTAATTAATTAAAATCGTCCAATATCCCTGACTCTTTAATTCCTGGGATCTCCAACCTTCATATATTTGTAGGAATTATTTATGCCACCTTCTGCCCCCTACCCAAATGATCTCATTACTCCTTCTAAATCTCTACGTTCCAGCTCTTCATTATTTTGGCTGCTTCTTAGAATTCAGCCCCATTTTTCAACACTTTTCAGAGTGTTGCTTAACGACAGCACTAAAAATGCTTGACATTTATAGTACTTTCCACATCTCACTACTATAGTCTTCAGTGTTAAAAAAAAATCCTCCGCTTTGCTGCTTTAAATATCCTTTTGGATTAAAGCTTATCACAGTTCATGTCACAGAGAACTAGAGAAGTTGAGAAGATGTCCCCCACTACCCCTACCAGAAATTCTTCCTCACATGCCCTGACAGGAGATGAACAAGACTGGGAACAACGTTGAGGTCCACAGGGCAGCCTTGGCAACCCCTTCCTCCGCTTCTCAGGCACAATAGCTCTCCCTCGGGCCATCAAAGCTTACAGATGAAGCTGGCCTGGATCCCACTGGGGATCGGGACACTTGCAGGCTTCCTGCTCGGACCACAGTCTGTGTTGTGCTCACTGCTCACTGTCTGGAACTCCATCTCCACATTTCTGTTCACCTACATCCTCCTAAGCTTCAGAGGCGCTAAGAGCAGGTTCTGTCGCCTCCTGGCTGGGTTACTCCAGGCAAGGGGCTCCACCTCTCTGTGCTTCCGCTTCCACTGACCTGTCAAAAGTGCCTAGGATGATTGTAAGGATCCAGGGGGTCACTGGGTGTCAAGTACACAGGGGACCGCTAGACTGCATATGGAGTTCTTCAGCAGCTGCTAACTTCCCACAGCCTGTGCGGTTCCTGCTCCACATCCCCTCAAGCCCCTCCCTGCCCTGGTTCCAGCCCCGTGTCCTAGAGGCTTGCACAGTTTTTCAGCCACACACTGCTCGTTTACCTGTGCTGTACTTAGTGTCACCAAGGGTCAAACCCACCTGAGAACGTGTCTCACAGCCTCTGGCCGGTCTGTTCCTGAGGACCAAAAATGCTTTGCACAAAGTGTGACCCACATTTCTTCACACCCCTGCTCCTCTCCAGAGTGCCTTGTATTCCTTGTTGTTTCCAGCTCTCTCTTTCCAACTCGGCCCTCCTCTAAACCAGGCTTTTTGTGGGTATGTATCTAGCATGACTTGGGAGTTAGAAGTGTCACTGCTAAGGTGCATCTGCCCAGCTTGAATCCAAGAATCTTTGCTCATGAGGCAGAAGAGCAGGAAAGGAATCTAGAAACTTGCAGGGGCATCATCCTTCGGGCGGTTCCCACAGTTGCTGGGGTAGACCTGAGCTGGCTTGCCACCAGGGAATGGCCTTTCAGTGTGTCACAGTAAGTAGACTTGAGTGATCCCCTGGCCTGGCTCACCAGGTCAGTTTTCTTCTCTATAAAATGGGCTGACATCTAGAATCAGAGGGCCACCCTTCTAGAATCAGCGCTCAGTTAGAGGCTCCGAGTGTAAGTCAGAGCCCAGCACTATTGTTGTATAGTTTTAAAGTATTTATGTGGGCTGGCTTTCCCTCCCTCCCTCCCTCCCTCCCTCCCTCCCTCCCTCCCTTCCTTCCTCCCTTCCTTCCTTCCTGAGAAGGGATTAAAGGCGTGCGCCACCACTGCCCGGCGTGGCTACCATTCTTGACCACTCTTCCCACTTAGAACAACACCCAGAGGCTTGCTTTAGCCAGCCCCAAGCAGCGGACGTGACCTTGAGTGAGCTCTCAGCCCGAGCCTCAGGTGCTTGCTACATTTCCTGCTTTCACTCCCGGAGCTCCACAGCCAGGTGTGTTGCTAGCCTGAACTAACCTGCCAAGTGGCGACAAACATCCTGTCGCCCCACTCAATAGGCAAAGATGTGCGGGCCATCCTAGACATCCTGCGATGGCGCACGTGAGTGGGTCCAGGCCAAAGCGGCTAAGCTGGCTGGGGTCAGGGCTCACACACAGCCCAAGCCCACCTGTACATGCGCTCGTACACAATCGGAGACAGCCATGATTGAAGGCACTGAGCTCTGGCACTGACCTATCAAACACAAAGGCAAACGAGGCACCTTCTCTCACACGGTGAACAGCAGCACAAGCTCCCTCAGGGGCAGCAGAGCTCACAGAGCAGCGGCTGGAGTGGCTGAGAGGCCTCAGGGCCTCAATCCCACCTTCCCGCCCAACACAGCTCTCCTCCCCTCCCTCAACCGCCTGCCTTCACTTCCCATCATTTTACCAGTGGTACCTCGGCAACTTTCTTTGGAAATCTGGGGCAGTACCCCAGGAGCTCACCACAACCAGAGTCCTTGCTGTGGCCAGAAAGTACCTTAGAGATGAACAAATCCTTCCTTTGAAAGTCAAGGGAAGGGGAGAGAATGTTGCTGAGTGGTACTGCGTGTGCTTAACCTGCTGGGGGCCCTGGGTTTCATCCATAGCCCCACCTCCAGACATAGAGACATTGAGACATTGAGACCCAGTGAAGCAAAGTGACCAAGATCAGAGCAAACACATGGAGACACGATCCAGCGGCTGCACACAGT
Source organism: Peromyscus maniculatus bairdii (assembly GCF_049852395.1). Lineage (NCBI taxonomy): Eukaryota > Metazoa > Chordata > Mammalia > Rodentia > Cricetidae > Peromyscus > Peromyscus maniculatus. Next base: position 65,988,607 of record NC_134857.1, read on the forward strand.
TCCAGAGTCTTTTCAGCTTCTTTTGATGGTGTGAGTTTCTCCCAGAGTTATGTTTCTGCCTCTCATTCCCAGCCTTGTTCCTGGCCACTTGCCTTAGCCCTTAGGCCCAAGTCTCCTCGTTGCTTACCTGCCCCGTGGAAGCCTTGTTCCACACCTGGACAACTGTGGTAAAGCCAGAGCAATATTGGACATTTGCTCATTTGTGCTCACCAGGGCCCATGTCACAGCTCAGAAGACAATGGGCATCAGATTTGTCTAACCAGAACCAAAACAAAGCCAAGCAGCAGTGCTCACCAGGCCTAGGGGCCAGCAGGGCTCTTCTGTCAGGAATCAGGCTGAGGGCAATCCTCACTTCTCATCCTAACTAACAGCATCCACCTCCTAGAGTCCTAAAGTGTGTGTGTGTGTGTGTGTGTGTGTGTGTGTGTGTGTGTGTGTGTGTGTGCAAGATGCTCTGAAAATATAATAAAGGGAACAGATGGCATCTGCAGGGCAGAGGTGGCCGAAAGATGGTTCCAGGAGTCCACATAATGCCTCTCTGTGGTCCACAGGTGCTGTGATTTACTGGAGTTTAGCACCATCTCACACATCAGCTCCTTCCCTGAACCACCTCAGCAAGGAAAATGAATAGCCAGCCAGAGCCTCTGTGGAGGCCAGGGAGCCCTTCCTCCAGATCTGAGAAGAGGCTGTTCTAAGATGGACACAAATAAAAATATCCTTTGATGCCCGTAGGGTCCAGATGCCAAGCAATGCCTGCAAACGCAACCCAGAATGTGGGGGAGTGGGACCAGGCTAGGACGGACACGGTGGGGAGAGAGAGCTTCCTGACCTTTGGTGAGTGCCACAGGGGTCACATCAGACATGTCCACGCGGAAGAGCAGGTACTGCTGGGCTTGGATGAGGAGCCCTGGGAAGTCCCTCTCCATGGAAGCGAACTGCTCAATCTTGTTTTTCACAGACGCGAGGACCTGTCAAAAACCACGTGAATGATGCTATTGCTCTACAGCAAAGGTCTACTGTTCCCAATACATCTTTTGGGTCCAGCCCTCATTACGGGAACTGTTATGGTATCAGACGCCTGCTCATTTTTAACTGCCTGTGTGGTCCTGGTAAGGTACCCTCAAAACATCACACTAAATGAAGATTTGCAGTTTGTCTAGAATAATCGACACAACCAGCTTAATAGGACAGGGAAGGAAAGCAAATGAATGGGATGTGGGATTTTGAAAACTAACAAAACCGTGAGAGGAAGGGAAAGAGAAGAGAAACAGGCGTGGCCGTAACATACCTGGTAGAGAGAGCGGACGCTGGGCTGGAAGACCATGTTGGTGTTGAGGAGGAAGGAGCGCAGGAGTGGCTGGGGGTAGCTGGCCAGCTGGGTGATGATGCCAATGAGAAGCAAGTTGACGTGCAGAGAGTTCTCTAGCATGTTCTCCAGCTTTGACAGGACCACACTGATGAATGGACCTACAGGGAGGACACACCGTGTCAGGGCTGGCTGGGCACGTGGGACCTTCTTACAGCCGCAGAGTCACCGGGGCCACGGTCACAGACCACCTTGGGCCCAGGCTGTGAACACGCCTGACACACATCTGCTTCTCCATGTGAGTGAGAGCGAACACCCTGACTCTTCAGCCACCTTCAATCCTTCGGAAGCTGGAAAGAACTCTGAAAAGCTCAGACAATACTTTTTAAAGATTAAAGTTGCTTCTCCACACTGGTTCTTCATTCCTTGATTCTGTCAGTGTTCAAAATCTGCAATTCACTATCTCTTGGTGCTGTGGGCTACGTGCAGATGTAAGAGGCCACCGAAAGTGTCACAGCAACAAGTCCTCATGGAGAGTTGGACCACACATGTTTGAGCAATGTTTAACATGTGACCAGGGAGTGTCTGTCCTATCCACACACCTGCGAGAGGCTCTGCCTCATGAGTGTCACCATGCGGAGGAGTGGGAAAGGGGAGACAAGGTGAAGACAGGGGCCCTGACGGAGGCCTGACGATGCCTCGCAACTCAGTATCTGCGTTTTCTATTTCAGACCAGAGAGAAAGAAGGGATCAGTCTCAGGCAATGTGGTCCAGTGTGACACGGGGGTCTCAAAATGCCAAGCCGTATGATTACAAAAGCAGTTCATAAAAAATATATATATTAGCAAAAGGAAGCTTTGTTTCTGCTCCACATTGGTAACAAGTTAATATGGTTTATGTGTTGGTTTACTGAGGGCAAAGAAAACAAAAAATAATAATAAATCTGGAATTAATAAAATTACTTGGAGATGTGTTAAATTTTTACCATAAAAGTGTTCCATTAAGCAAGATCGATGTGACTTCTCTATTTCCCCCCGTGGAACTGTTGATGATGCCACTAAGCCCAGGCATATTTATAACACACGCACATAACCCTTGATAGATTAAACAGGCCTTATGAAGACTTCACCACCATTAGTGAGTGTGACACAAACACACTTCATCTCCAGATGCTTCATGCGGAAGTCTGCCAGCAGCGAAGAGCAAAATCCCCTATAAGGACTCAAGCTCTCTGGGAAATGAGAGCACACAACCATGCTGAGTGCCGACGTGAGTGGGCGATGCAGTGATCCTGTGTCAGGATCTCTAAGAGCCCTGGAGGTACGGTCCCTTCACAGGCCACAGCATCCCTGGGAAGGGTCAGCAGAACTCTTCACCCACTCTCTATGCTGACTGGGTGATGAACCCTAAGGGGATTGATGAGCCTTGGAGAATCTTGCCAAACAAACGTGGAAGTCTACCAAATGTACCCAGAAACCCCACAGACTGAAATGTCGGTTTGAAAGCAACTAATGATTGTCCCTTTAAGAACTCCAGAAATGTCCCTGGGGTTCTTAAGTCACCACAGCACAATTCTCTTTCTGAATTGCCTTCCTTACCCTCTTCTACTCTGGACCTATTTTCCCTGTCTCTCTTCTGTCACACCCTCACTCCACCCCCAAGTGCTGACATCTCTGCTTCCTTATCTGTTTCCTTCCATATCAAAAAAAAAAATCTGTTTAGTAAAGACATAATCAAGTAGGTTGAACCTTCAACAAAGCATGTTCCTAATGTACTTTCCCTGAGCCCAGAGTATTCTGTTCTGCATCTAGCCACCCTACCTACAGACATGAATACTGCTGGCCATCAGTGACTAGGGCAGACATGGATAGCCCATCACTACTACAAGGGAGATTGAAATAGCTCAACTCCCAGGCAAGGTGGAGAATAAGGCTATAAGTGACAGTGCATTAAGTCAAGGACAGGAGACTGCCACTGTAATCCACCAATGATGCTAACTATACATTCGTAGGCATGGGCAATAGCAATATATACATTAAACTCCGAATCCTGACTTTATCCTTAGCTGGTTTCTAGCACATCAAAGAAAGCTGCTTAGCAAAAAGCAGTTGCCAGGGGAACTGTAAGCATCTGAAAATCAGAAGACTGCACGACTCTCAGAAAGTCTCAGGAAACGTTGGACGTGGAGGTTGAATATTTGCTGCTCTATTCCTGGGAGGACAATAAGCTCCTCACCTGCTAGTTTAGATTGTGAATGCCCCCCAAAGGCCCATGTATTTACTGAAGGCTGGTCCCCTTCACGGCACTATAAGAAGGTGGCGGAACATTAGAAAGTGGAGCCTAGTAGAAGGCAATTGGGTCACTAGGGGCTAATGGGATCCTGATATTCCTTGTTCTTTTTTGCTCCCATGATACCATGAGATGGGAGGCTCCTAGGCACATTCTACATATCATAGGACCAAAGGCAATGGGGCTGAGTGAATGGACTGAGTCCTCTGAAACAGTGATCCAAAAAAGAGGCGATGACCTCAGACATCTTATCACAGCCCCACAAAGCTGAGGAACAGAACACCCACAGAACTGCTAAATCTTCAGAAAGCCCTCACTGCCCCCCTACCCCCCCCCACCAGCATTCATTTCTTGCCTTTCAAATGCTCAGTCCCTGGTCTACATTGAGTCTGTTCCCTGCATTTCTCAATTTTGAAACAAAGTTGTCATTGATTCTGTGACTCATCTCTATTCACAAATCCAACCTTGGAAACATCTAAATGTTCACCTTCACTTCCACCTTTGCATCTCTGCCTTAGACACAGTCCTTTCATGCCTGACTGGACTCCAGCAACATTTAACAGAGATTAAAATGACATACATACATACATACATACATACATACATACATAAACACATGTATCTTTATACAATATAAAGGTGTAAAGTGAAAAACAGGCCACCTCCTAGAAGAAACCCTTATTACAGATTCTAGTATATTATAAAAACATTGTATGTATACGATAAAGTAATATGTGAATTATTGTTGAAAACATTTATTAAGTACATCTTAGACAGAAATCAGAGTTCCAAGTACTTTTCCTGTACTGATTCACTTGATAAAATCATCCTAGGAAGTATGTTAATTATTTATCCCACTTAAAGATAAGGCAGAATGCTAAATACACACAACTGGGAAATAATGGAGTCAGAATTCCAATTTGGACCATCTGTTTGCAGGGCTGTTAACCAGCATATTACCTTGATTCCTAGTGGTGTGTGTGTGTGTGTATGTGTGTGTGTGTGTGTGTGTGTGTGTGTGTGTGTGTGTGTACATGGATGGGTGGATGATGGATGGATGTGTGGATGGATGTGTAAATGGATGGTTTGGATGGATGAGTGGGTGGATGGATGATGGATGGATGGACGGATGGATGATGGATGGATAGATGGATGGATGGATGGATGGATGATGGATGGATGGATGTGTGGATGGATGTGTAAATGGATGGTTTGGATGGATGTGTGGATGGATGGATGGATGGATGGATGGATGGATGGATGGATGGATGATGGATTGATGATGGATGGATGGATTGATGGGTGGATGGATGTGTGGATGGATGTGTGGATGGATGTGTAAATGGATGGTTTGGATGGATGGATGTGTGGATGGATGGATGGATGGATGGATGGATGGATGGATGGATGGATGGATGGATGGATGGGTGGGTGGGTGGGTGGATGGATGGATGGGTGGGTGGATGGATGGGTGGATGGATGTGTGGATGGATGTGTAAATGGATGGATTGGATGGAGGATGGATTGGATGGATGATGGATGGATGGATGGATGGATGGACGGACGGACGGACGGACGGACGGACGGACAGACGGACGGACGGACGGATGGATGGATAGGTGAATGTGTGGCACAGAAGTATGAGTCTGGCACAGAAGTTGTGGAAATGGCTCTAGACACAATTCCCAGGTCAAGCAAGGGCACAGCCTATATTCTGATGCAGTAACAGGTCTCCCACGTGTTCTTCCTGCTACCACCTCTCCCCACCCCCACCCTCTCCACAGCACTGTTGAGGCCGTCATGCCACATTCCAACTGTAATGCTTGGCCAGGAGTACAAGTTCCCCTTCTTCATCTTGACCCAGACTCTCTACAAGCAGACATCAACTACTCCTGGGCTTCCTCTCGCACCTTTGCCCGATGAGACCATACTCTTCATTTCCATTTGCACTGCCAGCTTAAAGTCAGCCATTTCCTTCCGGGGGAAGGAGGGAGGCTCCTAAGACTTAGAAGCTAACTACAGTTATGAGGCTCAGAAAACTCAGGAACCTGCAAGACTCATGAGGCCTCTCCTCAATGTTCCACGGGCAGTTAGAGACTGCTGGGGAGAGGAGACGCTGGTATAGCTGCCTGCACGTTGTGCAGGGATCTCTGGGGATGCAGCTTGTGAGTCACGGCCCATGCTGGGACGGGCTTCTCAAGGATGCAGCTTCCTTTGAGTCACCCATGCTCCTGTATGTACCCCTTCATGCATGCTCATGGACGGAGCCCCAACAAACTCTGTTGTCCAACCCTCTAATTTGGATAGACCGGTTTCTTGTCTGCTCTTAGTGCCCTGTCTAGGGCAAACAGACATTTAATAACCCTGCCTCCCTCTCCCACTCACCACCAGAGCCCCTGTTGTGTGGCACTCACCCCCCCTCCACTGGGCTCCCTTCCCGCCTGGAACACATCCCATTTCCAACTATTTTGCACTGAAAACAAAATTCTTTGTTGGTGTCTCTGTGAATGATTGTATATTCTTTTAATTTTGTGTCTTTAGATCCTATACATAGAATATCATAGGATCAATAAAAATTGTCATATTTATAAATAAATGAAATTTAAAAAGTGGAATGCTATGATTTTTCTACGAAGCAAATTCACCTCAACAGAATTAATTTCTGCTGTTGACCCCTGGTGATGGTGTGGAGAAAGGGAAGGTGAGCTACCACCTCAGCCCATACTTGGAAGTTTGGAAACAACAGAACTCACACATGGAAAGATGTTTTCTGACACCGTGTACAAGTTCCAAAAAGAGGAAGGGGAAGGAGAAAGGCAAGATCTTCAGTACAGTGAGCCATGTGCACCAAGGAACCCACATTTTACCAGCTCACGGGTGAAGACACACACACCACGGATGTTAGTGATATGGTGTTGTTTTCTATGCTTTCCCCTAAGCTGTACTTCTTCCCCCAGTTTACATACTTCCCAGGGATGGAACTACTTTGTCAGAAAGCTGGCACCCTAAAATGGCAGCCTTCTTTAGCCAGGACTTAGACCTGATGTCCCACAATAAGGCTGCAGGACATGGTTGGAACTTCTTCCTGTTGGGTGTGTCAAAAGGACAGGCACCTGACGTGGGACCTCTTCCCTCACTTGGCTCCCCAACTCTGTCCCCATTAACTGGAAACCTAAGATGATCTAATCCTTTTAACTTATGATTGACTAACTGGCTCAATTTTAATTAAAACTTGTTCACACTGAAATGCTATCTCAGCTAGAAGCTCAAGCCTGATAATTGTGGAATTAAAAGCTTTCTCCCTGTTTAAATACATCTTCAGGCATCAGTAAATAAATGAATAAATATTGGGGGAGAAGGGTGGGGAGCCCCCTTGAAATCATAGCAGATCTCTGTGACTGGGCTAGAAGGCAATCTTTTTTTTTTTTTTTTTTCATCTGTCTATGGGGATCCTGGAAGGTGGGGACGATGTTCTTCCTCGTCAAGCTGCTCCCCAGGAAGAACAATTCTCAACTGATTCTGAGAGGGTCACTAGTGAGAACAATAGCAGTGCCCTTTCTACCTCAGTCTGTCCTCACAGGGGCTGTGGCGGCATGAGCATACCAAAGCCCCATGCCTGGTAAGTGTTAAGAGCCAGAATACACCCTGAGGGTGACTCCAAGGCCATTGTCTGTCCCTCTGTGTCAAGAGCTTCTTCCAGTACTTCTGTTTGCTATCAAACGTCATCCAGCCTTCCCTGGGCACACTGAGTGCTTGGGTGTGGGAATTCCCTCTGTGTGTGTAGATTCAGACTTTGCTGCTTAACAGTTCCTGATGGTTTCTATCATACTTCCTCGGCTGACGCGCTCATTTTAGACCCCGTCTTAGCCCTCTGTGCCTTACACAGATTGCCCCTGTTGCTGGCAGTGTCCTCACTGGAACACATACATTTGGGAAAGTGGTTCGTATATGTGGATCTAGTCTTTTTGAGGTGTTAAGTCTTTCCTTTAGGGCAAAAGCCCAACTAATGGCAGTGGCCTTCTTCTCACCCAACTGTCATCCTGCAAGTGTTTCAAGCATGATGCCACTTCTTGGCCTCTGGGGACAGAGCATAGAACAAACGTGTCACCATCATGGAGCACACCCTCTAACAGCAAAATATATTTGTTTTAACAATACACATATGAATAAGTGCTAAGGAGAAAAATAAATTAGATTCAAGGAAATGCAGCTTTAAGAAAGCGACTCGATTCTTGTGTGGTCCAGTCAGACCTATGACTTTATCAGGAACATGGGGAGAAGATAAGACAGAAGACAACGTAAAGCTTGACTTGCCAACCAAACACGTCCATCACAGTAGATGGAAACCAAGACTGCCCCTTCGCTCCCTGCGAAGATATTTCACTCCTGCCCGGGCGGTGGTGGCTCAGGCCTTTAATCTCAGCACTCGGGAGGCAGAGGCAGGCGGATCTCTGTGAGTTCAAGGTCAGCCTGGTCTATAGAGTGAGTTCCAGGAAAGACGCAAAGCTACACAGAGAAACCCTGTCTTGGAAAACCCAAATAAATAAATAAATAAATAAATTAAATTTTTTTTTTAAAAAAAGGTATTTCACTCCTGTCAGGTAAACGGACACACCTTACTCTCACGGTTCTCACTCCCCTCTTACCACAGCACAAGTGGAAACCACAAAGCAGCTTAAGGTTGTCACCTGTGAACGGGGTGCTTTGAGTCCTCACGGGATGGTGACTGGTGAAGGCCGCGTCCTCTCTGACACCAAATGGGGACGGCACAGTCTCCACAGCAGGAGCTTCTGCCATGAGGGAGTCGAAGTCATCCTCCTCTTCTCCTCTGCCTTCTTCTCGCCTCTCTTCCTGGTTTGTAAGAAGCGGGGGGTCAGAGGAAGGGATGCTCTGGTCCATCAAGCCCTCGGTGCCAGAATCCAGCTCTTGGATGATTTGGTCGTACTGTGCAATAAAATCTTCACTCTCTGAGTTGGCAACGGGCAGGTCTGACTGGACGTCCACCTCAAATGCAGGGGCTGTCAACCCCGGGTTTGATTCCAAGGCTGCATCAGGCTCACTCTCTTGCTTGGCTTCTGAGAACGTGTTCTGACACAGGTCTGAACTCTCCCTGCTGGGTCGTGCCTCTGCCTCAGGATCAGGGCTAAAGAGAGGTCCGTTGCTCATGGGGGGACTCTGGGCTTCAGGCTGGTCCTGGGGCTGGGCCTCAGCTGGTGGGTCAGCCACGTCTCCCTGTGGCTCCCTGGCGTCCTCAGAGTCCTTCTCAGCACACAGCCTATATACCATCACGTCATCCTGGAAGTCTGACTCTTCTATGTAGGACCCTTTGAAGAGGAGGATGGCGTTCTTCTTCATCTCTTGGATGTGTTTGGGGGGGTCAACGGGTGCCGGTGGGGCTGGAGTCTCCACGTCGTCGTAGGGCCCAGGAGAGCTCACATCAGCTCCAGATGAGATGCCAGTGTCATAGCTGTCATCCCATTCCAGCTCTGACTGGTTCTTGTCCTTCGTCTGGCCTGCTGTCCTGGTGTGCTGCTGAGAGAGTCTAGCCTCCGGCGGGCCTGAACTTTCTCGGCTCTCCTCTGGCAGACTCTGCAGAAAGGTCTCGGGGTCAGGTGAGTCCCCATCATAGAGGGCTGACCACACCCTGCAGTCCCTCATGCAGTGGAGAATGTTGGCGTGGGCCTCCCACAGATACTGCAGGTAGCTGATGTCCAGGGTCTTCCCATACTCCACAATGCAGGCTGCTGGGCCAGGAGGGGAAGGAGGGGCGGGTGGAGGAGATGGGCAGGGCGCTTCTGGCAGCGGCTGTTCCTCGGGTCCTGGGCAGGAACAAACAGCCATCAGGAAGAGAGGTGGGGATGAGTCGGGGACTTGCTATCAGTTTAGGTCAGCAATGGCTAGTTACATTATTTCTGATAATAAACGCTGAATTAAGAGGGAAAGGCAGTGACAGACACTCCACCCTCAAGAAGAGATAAAACCCAAATGGCCAGGTGCGGGCTACAGAAACTGTTGGGTAATGCTGTGAGGTGACTAGACAGCCGGAGAAGCCCATGAGGATGGTCCCCTCCTTCAAGGTCAGCTTTGGAGTCCACCTCCCATCTCCTGGCAACACCAGAAAGGTAAGTGCCCGCTTGTTCACTCCTCAGGCCTCCTGTTCAAAAAAAATTCAATGCCTCCGGCCCCAGGAGGAAACATGAAATCAGAGCTTTACATACTACTGTTTCCTCCATTAAGAGTTAATCTAGCTGGGCCTGTCAATCACCTGGCCTTGAGTCCACCCCACAGGAAAGCTGGTTCACCTGAAGATATGCTAAGAAGATGGGAAGAATAACTATGCTCTTAAAGAGATAATGCACTCACCCCTCCCAGAAACCCCTCCCTCATGCAGCCTCTTATTGAGCCTTTGCTATGGAGCCAACCAGATTTTCTGAATTACTCAGAAAACTAAGTTCCCTTCTTTTCCCTTTTCCTTTTAGATACTGGCCAGAAACCTACACACGCCCTCACTCTTCCTCTAAAGACCCCACCCACACCCCACCCTGTGCTGTACACTGCTTGTAGCTGGTGCTCATTGACTGCAGGGTCTCCCTGCTTTCTGGGACTCTAACTGAAAGGGCATGGCCTCTCTCTTCCTCATCTCCAAGACTTACAGTTGCCTGTCCATGTGTTTCTCTCTCAAATTCTAAAAAAATTGTCTTTGAGTTTCCTTTGGAGTCCATTTCTAAAGTCATTTATTAACAAGATGAGGGACCCGAATGGAGGGGATCCTGACTTCTTTGGTGACAACGTCAGTCATCAGAGAAACAAGAGCTGATGAGGGCCACTCTCCAGGACAAGGGGATGACAGGCAGTGCTCCTAATGTGGTGCTTGCCACAGGATGTAATAATTTTAAAGTATTTTGATAAATGGAAGGCTAATGACTCATGAGTTTGAGAACCAGGTTTTCCAGTAGAAAAATCCTGGGTTTCTAGAAAAGGCAATTAACACATTGCACCTTGTGGACAATAATCAGGATGCTGATGCACATCAGATGGTCTCCTGAAGCCAAGTCACCGTCAATCACAACAGTCATTTCAACCTGAGAAGGTGTCATGTGTTTAAAAGTGACTGACTTCATGTTATAAGTTCCAGCATCAGAACTGAACTAGTTGTGAAAACGCCTGTATTTACATTTGTAATTTCCTCGAAAATGAAATGTCTAGAAAAAACTCAGACTTGGAGGGAAACATGCTGTCCACCATTCCTTAAGTATCTACAGTACTGTACGTGCTTTATCACTGGCATGGGAGTTAACGATCCTATATGATAGACTCGGTTTTCCCCACTTGCGCACAGATAGAACATCCGGCCCTAGCTGTGGCAGGGCCATGGATGATTCGAGTGCTGGCCTCCTCTGGACCCTCTCCACACTCCAGCCACATCTTTGTGAGCTCTGTGCCCCTTTGTAATGGATCAGGCTTGAGCCTTTAGAAGTATATACAAAGCCCAGTAAAACAGACACCCACCTCATTGTTTACCATTCTACTGACAGAGGCTAGTGCTGCTTCTCTTATACACTTGACAGAAAAAGACATCAAACTACTCCTAGAAATATTTCCTGAGCAGTGGCTACGTGCCGGGCAAGCCTCCTAAGAGCTCTTGTGCCTGAACTCACCTATCCTTTGTAGCAGTCCTTTGGGGAAGGTACTAATTCACAGAAAGGGGAAAGGTTTTTTTAATGATTAAGAAATTTTCTCTAAAAGGTGAGAAAGCCAAGATCAGAATCCTAGCTGTTCACCACTGCACAGGAATCCTGCCAGCTAGTGATGTGTCCCCGGCAGGACACACATCTGTGGTAACTCCAGATGCAGAATATGGAACAAACATGGAGTATGGGAATCAGAGAAGTTACCCGTGACATAACCATGACCAAGTCAATCCCCCCCCCCAAGTCTGTTTCTTTCTTTCTTTCTTCTTTTTTTTTTTTTTTTTTTTGGTTTTTCGAGACAGGGTTTCTCTGCGTAGCTTTTGTGCCTTTCCTGGAGCTCACTCTGTAGACCAGGCTGGCCTCAAACTCTCAGAGATCCACCTGTCTCTGCCTCCCGAGTGCTGGGATTAAAGGCGTGCGCCACCACCGCCCCGCCCAAGTCTGTTTCCTCATCTGCAAATGCGCTACTTTCTTCACATCCTTAAATGTGATTGCACAGAGAAAGTAGCTGACAAGTTTTGGAAAGTCATTTTTAATCTGAATTTTGAGTTTTGGAAATTAAAAAGCAGGCCTGTCTTGGTTATAGACCGAACACCTGTAACTCATTTTGTTTTAGAAGTCGTGTTAATGCACATCTTCACAGTTGGACTCGGAAGACACCACTGAAAGGGACATATAAAACAAAACTCTGTGAAAATGACTAGGTGAAGGCAGGTGCTTTGGAGAACACTAGCTGCAGGCTCTACACAACTCCTCCTGCAGCAGAAAAAGCTCCAGCCCCTCCTCCACCCTGCGGTCATCTTGTCTACCCAGGCCGAGAGAGGGAGTCGGCATCGGGGTTAAAGACCACACTAGCATGCCCCCACCTGAACCAGCATGCATGCACTTTGACCAGAGGATGTAATCCCTTTCCTGGGTCCCAAGGGTCAGGGTGATGCCACTGGTACAGCAGACGGGCGTCAAGGCAAGCAGCTTGGCCGCGGACACGGAGTAGCAGTCTCCTTCCTTCACGGCCCACCTTTGACTCAGCATCATGTGATTGCAGGGGATCAGATACCTGGAATGACAAAGAGCCAGCATTCAATGCCTCTGCAATGCCCTAAAACCCTATCACGAACGACGCCGTAAAATACAATTAGACCCAGTCATGAGTGGGCAGACTCACCTCCCCCCAGTCAGGACACCTGGCACACTGGCACACTGGTTATTCGCTCCCTTGCTTAGAAGTCTGCCAAGGGCTTCTTCCTTCTGACAGAACTGTTCTCTTCAGCACATTTCTCGCCCTCTCCAAGACCATCTCATGTCCCTCTTTACCCTACGCCTTTCAACCCACCGCTGACCCCATCCGGAGTGAGACTTCTTCCCCCTTCTCTGCCTGACAGCTCCTTGTCGTGGAAGCACCACATTCTCTGGGGAGGCTTCCCAGCTCCTTTCTCCAAGGCACAGCAGCCCTCCTCTCCTTCCACTGCGTGTACGTGGAAGCATTATTAATCTCGCATCGTGAATATTTCTAATCTACCTCCTCCACATGCGTGCTACCAGAGCAAGGACTGCTTCAATAGTTTTGTCTTTGGATTCCTAAAACTCTGGCCCAGGACAGGCACTGAGTGAAGGTGGCCAACCCCTCCACGGCTTCTTCTGTTCTCTGGGACAGGAGGGAAAATGATGCCCAACAGTTCACTGGGGAGCCCTGGACCCCGCCGCGCAGGCCGGCTGGTGATTGAAAGCATCTTCGTGTTAACGTGAACCCGGAGAAGAGAAGATCCCATCATCTGTTTCAGACACACCTGAGCGCACCACCGAGCTCTGTGGGCAGAATGGGTGGGCTGAGTGGCTGCCCATTCTGAAGGCAAACACCGCACCAGTCAGTTCAACAAGGATGGACCAAGTGGGTTGAAGGACCTGAGGCCAGAGACAATTTCACAGTAGCCTAAGCCCCCATCTGAGCAACCACAAGCTTTGGGTAAGCCAGAATGTTTCTGACTTCCCATTTCAGCTCCTGGGAAAGAGGCAGCACAGAGGGAAACAAGCTGTGATTAAGGATCCCCTGAAAGAGATGAGAAGCACAGCCCACAGGGTATGTCTAGGGGCTTATAATCATGGACCGGTCCCCACATCTCCCGTTGATCCGGATGAAGAAACTTGTTTGTTCTAACAGTCCATCTGCTGCAAGGAGCTTGAGTCAAGGAGAGAAACATTCAATGCCCTTGATCCATTCGAAGTGGTCACTTCAAGAGCACTCTCCGGGTATGAAACGCAAACTTGCCGCTCTCCCCAAATCAAGCCATTTCTTGAGTCCTTTAAATTCCTAGTGTAGCTAGGTAATAGGGTCTTGTCTTTCCTCGCTCCCTCCACCCTCATGGGCACACACACTGCTGTTTCTAAGAGCCCGATTCACCCATCAGTCAACTCTGGTGTGGTGGCATCCACATCTCAGCTGTTTCTTGAAAGCAACAAGAACAGAGAAGAGCAGAGTGGGAGGGAAGCACAGGGAAGGAGACAGGTCTGTCCAGACACCTTGGAGACCTGGGTCTGAACTGTACAGGAGCAAGAATGGACGGCACAGGCAGAAAATAGACACCCCTTTTCCTAAGGGCCCTGTGAACTGAGACGCCTTAGTAATCCGGGGGACAAGGGGAGAGAGGCATTCCCCACCTCTGTCTGAACACAGGCCAGCTGGAACTCAGAGAGCATCACAGCGAATCCAGCTGCCCAGCACCTCAGGGCAGTTGAGGATGGGGGCAACTGGGGGCAGCTGGGTGGAAGGCAAGCACAGGCAGCCAGGGGCCAGGACATAATGGAAGTGAAACAACTCCTTAAAAAGGGGCCAGAGCAAGGGCAGACACCACATGAAAACGGCAGGAGAAAGACATGTTCATGAATGTACATAAGAGCTCTGGCTTGGGGAGGTGATGGCTGCTGCTTCCCAGAGGGCTAAGGTCTGACAGGAGATGACAAGGACGAAGGCAAGGCAAGGAAGCCCATAGCACTGACGGGAACTCTTCTATTCCAGGCTGGAAAGGTCTACGACAATGCAGGTTGCATGGGACTTACTGTACCCACAGGCGGATCATTAACTATTCATAGGATCAACAGCTTCAGTGTTTCCATGGACTGCACGAACTCGATGCCTGTTTGCAGCTCAAACCAATCGTGTTTCATGACTTAAACTGATACACATGCTTCTACTCTTTGTTTGAAGTATTTAAAAAAATGGAGCACTGGATCAAAGCCAATAAAGCTATTTATCAAATACCACCCAGTAGATAGCTTGAAATTATTTTAGAAGACAGAGTTGACAATGTGCGACTTTAAAAATACCTGTTCTCAGCCGGGCGGTGGTGGCGCACGCCTTTAATCCCAGCACTTGGGAGGCAGAGCCAGGCGGATCTCTGTGAGTTCAAGGCCAGCCTGGGCTACCAAGTGAGTTCCAGGAAAGGTGCAAAGCTACACAGAGAAACCCTGTCTCGAAAAACCAAAAAAAAAAAAAAAAACCTGTTCTCAGCACAAGCTAAGAATGTCCTCTTACATAAATGGAGGGAGATGCCTGTTGGTTAAAGCAGAGGTTCTCTGGGACAGAAATGGGGACGGGCACCCCAGTGAACGACCCCCCCAAGGGTTCCCAGCACTGCTGCTCTGTTGGCTTTTTAAATCAAGTTTGTAAGCACACACACCATACTCTAGCCCTGTGTCCTTCCATCTTTTTGAGAGAATGGTGGGGAACAGAATAAATGCTAACAGCTTCCCAAATGATAAATACCAAGATAATGTGGTTGTTGGTAACAGAAAAATAATGTGAGCATTTAGTACAGACATTTTTTTATGAAGCCATCTTTTGACTACATGCTATGTAATTTTGTTTGGAGATTTTACTTAAATCCAGGGAGTAATAATTAGAGATCTGCGTGTGTGTTTATTGACTGAAATGCAATGTTCCTCAAATCACTATGTAGCCCAGTCTGGCCTCAAACTCGCCATTCCCCTGCTTCAGCTTCCCGAGTACTGGGATTACAGGTCAACACCACCACGTGTAGCTCACAGACTAAGAAATATGGTCTTCAAATGTCAAGATTAAGTCATTTTCCAATATACCCGGAATAAACAGTGCTGTCCATGTTACACTTACACACACTCACTTTCCCAACTCTCTAAAACCTTTCAATGATGCCTATATCATTTAAGTCATCAAAAAAAATGACATGAGGGCCTGGAGAGATGGCTCAGAGGTTAAGAGCAACGACTGCTCTTCCAGAGGTCCTGAGTTCAATTCCCAGCACCCACATGGTGGCTCACAACCATCTGTAATGAGATCTGGCACCCTCTTCTGTGTTCATAATAAATAAATAAATAAATTAAAAAAATTAAAAACAAAACAAAAAAAAACATCGCACAAAACAGTTGAATCCTTTAAAAAAAAAAAAAAAAAAAAATGACATGAAGTTTGGAAGACATAGGTGGAATGGGAGGAGGAGTCGGGTAAATATGACCAAAATACATTGTATACATATATGATGTTCTTGACACATTTTTAAAAAGTAAGCCACCACTCAGAGTGGTCAGTGACGAACCAGTGGGGACAAAGAGCACACACTATTCAGTGCTGTACTGACAAGGAGACACCAAATGGATGGCAGCAATGATGAACTGGAGCCTGGACCCCAGACAGAAAACTACAAGTGCCATCAGTGAGCTTCAAAGTCCGGCCATGTTTCTCCTCTCCACCTCTCCCTGGGCTGGCTGTCCACCTCTGTCACTGATCCCCAACTCCTTTGCCAGACAGAAGTGTTCCTGAAATGTGCACACAGCCTCGCTTCAAGCAAAACTGCTCCTGTCTGGACACAACAGGCAATGGGGTTCACAAACGCGATTAAAAAACAAAAACACCCTAAGGAGAACATTCAGGAATGGCAGCTAAGGTACAGCAATTGATTTTCACGGGAACTGGGGAGTTCCTGGAGCAGAGGGGTTTGCCGCATCACTACCTGTCAGTAGTCCCTGCCTGCCCTTGGCCTCTCACAGCCGCACGTGGGCAGTTTCTCCTGGGTTTTCTGCTCACTGGCCTCCCCCTCTCTGGGAATCCCGTTTCAGTTGGCCCTCCTGACCCTTTGCCAAAGGAGAAACTCCAACGGTGATGAACAGAATACTACTTTGAAGTGTCAATATTTAAGAGTGCTTGAGTTACAACAGATAGATACAGAACAGATAGACAGATGGACAGAACACCTTCACCAGGAGGATGCTCACAGCCTGTGCTGCTGCATGGGCCCTCAGACCTCCAAGCTCATCACACACAGATGACTGCACAGCAGGCAAAAATGAAAGGGAGATTAGGATCTATTTGTATCCTCTTTCCAACAAAGTTTAAGTGATGAGAAGAATCAAGTTTGTTGTTGTCCTTGGTTCAGGCATGGATTCTAAATCAGAAAGACATTATTCTTAGGAGTTTAAAATACATTTTCTAGAAAGCTCCCTCCCTTAAGTGTATATAATACCCTGCATTATTTCGAAATGCTTTCATGGATGTCACCACAATTGGTCCTCTCAACAATGCTATGAGGCAGCATGTTCCAGAAGTGAGACAAGTACATCTGCAGGCTTAGAGGGAGGGGCGGGAGCCAGAGGTCTCCTGCCCAGGCCTCTCAGGTCCTCTGGTATTCCAGGGAGAGTTGGAAATAGAGGAAGTGCTCAGGAAAGAGCAATTGTGGTATTGCATTAGCTCCCATCCACCATAGGAAAAATAGCTAGCCAAAGAACCCTGGGCCAGGTCTGTCTCTAACCTCAGGCCCGGCCTTCAGAACTTCTTCCATTTAGAACTTGTAATAGCATCATGCCCTTCAGGCACCTTCTGGGACATCACAGAACTGACTAGATCTGACTTGGACATGTGTACACTTCTCGTCGTCATAAGGTCCAGGTCTGGCTCTCAGATGCAATCATGTTTAACACCATTGCTGAGGACAGATTTGAATATTCTGAGCAAAACGTGATTAGAGCTCATCTTGTAAAGGTCATCAGATGTCCAGCAAGCAAACCTGTCACTCTAGTCTCGCCAGACCTTGGTGACCCACAGTGGGGAAGTGATGGATCTCAGACCTGACCAGGGACACTGCCATTTCAGGGACCCTGCAAACACAGCTGTTTTCTCTGCCATCAACGATGCAGCATTTAGGAATTTAACATTCAAATGCAATCAAGGCTTTGCCCACCTTGAGTAAAAGCCTGCTTCTGAGCAATAAAAAATGCTTTGCCAAGTTGTTCTGCTGGATTTCATTCAGGCCCTGCTAATGCATTCTGTCTGTCGGTAGAGACTTGCTGGGGAGCTGAAGTAATCCTTTTAAAACAGACTACCAGCTGAGTTTTTATGATCGGATTTGTTCTCTGCTAATGCCTTGAGATTAGTTACTGATGACCTGATTTAAACCCTGAAAGTTCAAAAACACTGTTTTACTTAAAAATCTTATAAATGATAGTCTCCCATAAAGCAACAATCTGTGAGGCCCTCCAGAGTGTGCCACCAAGTTTTTCCAGACTCGGTTTTAATTCCCCCTTTTTGTAGGACGCTATACTCACACCCAGCATCCCTCCAGCCAGTGACACTCCAACTCTGGTGGTACACCAGGACCCTCCACAGTGTTTGTTAAGACACAGTTCACAGACACCACTCTAGGGTTTCTGATTTACCAGGTCCTGGGGGAATTTGCCTTTCTGACCAGTCCTGTGCAATGACCGTTCCCAGAACAGAACTTTCACATCCCCTGGCTTTTCTAGAGCTACCTATCATCTCAGTGATCCTGGATTCACCTCAATAATATATATATATATATGGAGGTCAGAGGTCAACTTCATGTATCATTCCTCAGACACCATCTACCTTTACCTTGTTTATTTTGAGACAAGCTCTCACATTGGCCTGGAACTCGACTATTACTCCAGGCTGGCTGGCCAGGGAACTCCAGAGATCCTGTCTCTGCCTCCCTGACACTGGGATTACAAGCATACACTACCACACCGGTTATTTTTAAAGTGGGTTCTGGGGATCAAATTCAGGTCCTCACGTTTGCATGACAGGCCCTTATCACATGAGCTGTGTTCCCCGCCCCTCTTCAGTAACTCCTACCCTGCTGTGGGCCGCAGGAATCTATCATAAGAACTCATCTGGTTATGGCAAAGTCACTACCTGGAGGAATCAGGGAATTCCTCCAGAGGAAGCCAAATCCCAAGGAGTTTTTGGTGTTACTTGGCTTGTTATATATCAGCTGTATTCAGTTATGAAAATCATGTGTGTCTTCATAGTTTTCCCAATTGATTTTTCCCTAAGAAGGGCTAACAATGTGGACTGATCACTCTCTAGACATACACATTCCAGGCATTTGGAGAATAGCCTCAGGAAAGGCTTTCTCTGGAATCAGATATCTCCCCTAGCCACTTTCAAGGACTAAAGGAGACATCACCCAGGTGGTCACCCAATTTCCGAGGACTAACAGTGATAACAACCCACAGGCGAGTCTCCTGACTTAAGGTAAATTCCACAAGGGGACACCGCCTAGGTCAGGTAGACATTAAGTAATAGCTTTACACAATTTAGCTCAGACCCCTCCTTTCTTACAGCCTTACTAACTTTATAGACCTCTAACTACTTACCTAACCACTTCTAGGAATATTTAGATAAACTTCTGCGCTAACAGCTATGCTCAGCCAGAACTCCCAGTTCAAGCCTCCCTGTTATTATCATCATTGGCAGCATCCGGCCAGGTGCATCCCCAGACAGAGGAAGTACCTTATCAGAGATACCTCTGTACTCTCTAAGAACAGACTTAAGCATCCAGGCTATCTGTTTGAGAAGGCCTGGTGGATGTGCTAATTAAGCTTAACTTCCTCCTTTCCCAAATCTTACCTCCAGTTCCAGATCTCCCTTTAACTATCACCAGAGGCATCTACCTGTACACAGGTTGCCTAAAGACTGAGCACACTTTCCCCCACCCTACAGAAAAAAACGGCAGACAGCTTGGACAGATAGGAGCCACAGGAAAAAAGAAGACAGTTTTATTTTCTCCCATTGACCTAGCAACTTATAGATTTTTAACATCCTTTACCAAACACATTTAAGATTATAGTTGTGCACATAAGATCCCTCTTCTTAGATATTACCCATATTTAGCCTTTAGTTAATTCATTAGTCACTTCCCCTTTGGGTCCCAAATGGTAATTAACAACTAGTGCCCCTCTTTGTAATTCTTATCAACCCTCCATTTGATCCTGATAGCAGACAATCACTGCCTGAGGAAGTTCAGGCTGAGTGTCCTAGGTGGAGGGGAGGATTGTGATTTTGGGGAGATATATAACTGTAAAGCAGAGGACAGAGGAGAGAAAAGAGAATGGAAGAACTAGATGGGTAAGAACTTGAGAGGAACGAACTGAGATGGGGAAGAACTAGATTGAAGGGCTAGAAGAGAGGACAAGAGGAATGAGATGGAAGATGAGGAAGAGCCAGATGGGGAAAAACAAGATGAGGAAGAGCCAGATGAGAGAGAAGGAGACGGGAGAGGAGCTGATAGGGGAAAGAACTAGAGAGATGAGAACCTAGAAGGGACAGAACTAGATGAAGGAATTAAGATAGAACCTAGAGGGGACAGTAGATAAATATAGAGAAATCAGGCAAGGAAGGAGCTAGGCATGAGAGCAGAATAGAAGCTGTGTAGAGAGAGAACTATCACAGAATAATAATAAAGCGTATGAACTAAGGAGTTTCGTGTACATAGATTCATTTCTTCTCATCAAAGATTAATTATCAGCTGGTTGTAGATTCTTCCCGGACCCTGGGAGGGGACTGTCGAGGGGCTGGACTCCCATAGTCCCCGATACTACCCCAGTCATGTCTACACCAGAGGTAGACAGGGGAAGCCCAGGCCTCCCTCTCGCCCTGCCCTTCCTTCCGCTGCTCCCTATTTTCCACTAAGGAAGGAGAAGTGCACTCACCAGCGCACAGGCTGATCCTCTGACACTTCACCTGCTGGCCACGCCCTCTTAGAGCCCAGCTCCTCAGGCCAGGCCCACCTGCTTCTGCTCCCAAAGCTTTCCCCTCTTCCATCCCCACCCTCCAGAAAGCGGAGCTCTGTGTCTAGACACCAGCCCACTTGAGAGAAGATGATAGAACCAACACATCTCTACAGGAAGTTAATTTACAGTCCTGGCCTGTCCCTGCCTTGTCCATGGTGGTTACAGAGGAGAGGGGCATGGGCTTTCCCGCAGGGATCTTAGTTCTGTGGGCCCCCTTTACACACCCTGAAGCTTGTGTTAGCGTGGGTCTCACTGGAGGAGTGCATTCAGGATTTAGGGGTTGGGTTCAGCACAGAGGAGGAAAGACAATGACTGGGACTAGCCTGGTGCTTCTGGAGTGCTGCAGGAGGATTCCGGACAGAACCGCATGTTCCCAAGGAACAGTCACTTTCCTTCACGGAAGCAGGGGTTCCCACGGCAGGCGGAGAGGGGGATAAGGCAGAACTGGGGGCGGCTGAACCTGCTGCCCAATCACCAGACTCAGACCATCTGAAGAGCACTCAGACTCCCACCCTCCAACAGCAGCATCCTCAGAGCTTCCCCACTTTCCTGGAGGATGGCTCTGCCATCTTGTGCTGAGCCCTGACATCTATCTGCTTCATGCTGTCCTCACAACCGAAGCTCACAGCCTGGACAGTCACAGTGTAATGTTACTGAAGAAAAGGCTGAAAACTATATCCAAGTGTTTTATATTTGAAAAAAGAGTTGTTTTCAATAACAAGGGTCCCTTAAGAGAGCTAACAACAATGAGTGGCCCAGGAGACCAAAGTTCAGCCATGAGCCCAAAGAGCTTTAATACTTGCACAATTTTCCAACATTCTCATTATTGTTTCCAGGAACACATTCATAACACACTAAAAAACTTTTCATAATGAAACAATATTAACTTTAGGAGATAACACCAAAAAAAATTAAATTGGCTCTCTTAATAATTTTCTTCCTTAGAGGCACTGTCCTGACTTCATTTACATCATCAAAGTAAAGCAAAACATTAACACTGCAGAGGAAACTTCTTTAACGAGGACAAACAATGGAAGCTCACCTTAAAACTAGTTGTAACATCACATCTTCACAGTGTAAACCGATGAGAGTTCTGAACAGCGCCAGGGACACCACACAGAGCTGGGGGACCAATAAACACAGCGCGGCTTCAGATGTCAGGCTGATAACTCCACCCCAGGCAGGTGACAAATAAATCAGAATTACATAACAAAATGGCCTCTCCATCCCTAGCAGTTTTCATAAAATGCACATTGCTGCCAGGAAAAATGTATTCCGAATACCAGTTCCCCCAGGGGAAGAGTTGGCTAGAAACCTAACGGCTGCCTGGGAAATACTCATGCTCATATTGTGAATCAAAGACCCAGCCAGATAATACAAATGTGCCCCTTCAACTCCTGACATACATATGGACTTCTTACCTCCTCTTCGGACAATTTGTTTTTCTAAGTTGTCTTCAAATGTGACACTTGGTTATTTACAAGAGAGGGCCCACGGGAGAGCACTCAAAACCTGGCCAGCTCTCTTTAGAATGTGCAGCTTAAGCCTCAGTTTCTCTCTTGGTGTTGGGGCAAATTTTTCTCTTTGGTTCCATTTCCTATAGTGCTTGCTCCAAGTGTGAGGATTTGCCTCCTTAAGGAGTTCACTCAAAAAGAATAATGAAATTTTTAACAAACACATGAATTCTTTCAACCTCTAATTTCTACAAAGGAATGATGAACTACCAAGCAGGGGAGACACCCAATTACAAAAGTCACGGTAGCTTCTGGGTCCCAAGCTGCTCTCAATCTCCCAGGCCATTTAAGTGATTCAGCCTCCCATTCTTTGGAGAGGAGAGTAAATGCTAGTTTGGCTTCCAGCCAGGATAAACTTAAAACCAACAATAGTATTGTAAAGACATAGCTGGATTTGACTGGCTCCAAACACGCCTTTGCTCAGGATGGTGACAGGCCTGTAGTTAGTCAGAAGCAACACACTGTCCCATTCCAAGTCACGGCACATGCTACACCCTTACCTAGAACGTCTTTCCTGCCTCCTCTGAACCTTTCTGTTCTCTCTCACAATACATCCACCCAACACTTCCTTTTCTCAAATAGATATCCTGCTTATCTATTGCCGTGGCAACCCCTGCCAATCACTGGCAAGGTGCTTGGCAAGGTGCGTTTCTTTTACTGAGTTGTAAGAGTCTTTTAGTCTACGTACAAGTATTTTAAATGATCTAAACATTTCCAACCATTCTGTGAACTGCCTTTTCAATTTTTAAAAATTTTGTTTACTGCTGGGCAGTGGCACATGCCTTAATCCCAGCACTCGGGAGGCAGAGGCAGAGGCAGAGGCAGAGGCAGGCAGATCTCTGAGTTCAAGACTAGCCTGGTCTACAGAGCGAGTTCCAGGAAAGCTGGGACTACACAGAGAAACCCTGTCTCGAAAAACCAAATAAATAAGTAAGTTAAAAAATTGTGTTACTTCTTTATTCTTTGAAACTATTATCATATATGTGTACATGATGTGTGTGCTCACACATATCCCTGTGCATGTGTGGAGGTCACAGGATAGCTTGAGAGTCGGTCCTCTCATTCCAACTTAATGTGAGTTCCGTGGATTGCACTCAGGTCACCAGCTCTGCACAGAGAGAGCCTTTACCCACTGAGGCATCTCACTAGGCCTTAATTTATATTTATTTTTGACATAGGGTCTTGGCTATGTAACCTAGACTAGATTCCAACTTGTGAAACTCCTGTCTCAGTTTCCAGAATGCTAGGCTCACAGGAAAACACTACCCACAAAACTTGGTTTTCATTTCTTAGATCCTTAAAACACTAAAGCTCTTCATGTTGAATATGCCCAGTTTGTCTAATATTTTTTTTGTTGCTCATGTTTTTGGTGTCATATCTTAGAAACAATTGCCAAGACTACAAAGGTTTTTCTCATTTTCTTTAAACTTTAAGTCCTTGATTCATTTTGAGTTAACGTTTGTTTATCGTGTGAGGTAGGAATAAGTCTTCTAACCTATGAACATAGAAATGCTTTTCATATATATGTGTATGTGTGTGTTATTTTTGTTGTAAATATGACTGATATCTTAATCTGATTTTTAGATTGCTCGCTGTGAAGGTTAGTGTTATTGCCAATGTGACAGACCCTAAAATCACCTGGGAGGTCGACCTCTGGGCATGCCTGTGGGGGATTATCTTAGCAACCTTGATTGATGTTGGAAAGCCCATTTTAATTGTGGGCCACACGAAAGTGAAGCTAGCCCCAACATGCACACAGTCATCCTTCTGTGTCCCTGACCATGTGATGTGACCGGCCATTTCAGCTCCCGCTGCCTTGAGGTCCCTACCACGAAGAACTCTCCTCTGACATAAAGCAAACACTGCCTCCTTTAAGGAGCTGTCTCTGTCAGAAAAGTTTATCCTAGCAAGAGGAAAAGCAGCGTTAAGACACTCACTTTGTCTAACAATAAAGCTGATTTTGTACATGCAATTGTATTTTTGCAGCCTCGCCGACCTCATAGCCCTTAGGGTTTTGTTTTTTGTGGGTTTTTTTTTTTTGCATATAAGATCATGCCATCTAAAAAGCAGGCAGCTTTAATTATCTGGGTCTTTATTTGCTTAATTATATAAACAGAAGCACTGCTTAAATAATTAACAAGCACACTCTTACCTTACCCCTTTCTTAAGGGAATGCTTTCTCCACTGTTAGGTTTTAGCTCAGAGCTCATAGATAACCTGGCTCAGCTTAAGGAAGTCCCCCACTATTCATGGTCTGCTGTGTCTAAAAACCATCATTGTCCTCTGTTCTTGTAAGCTTGATTATTGTTTTTCTATCTACCTCAGACAAATACAATCAAAGAGTTCATGCTTTTGTTACTGGCTATAATATCTTTTTGATACTTAGTGCTATATCTTCAAGGTTCATCCATGTGGTAACATCTCAAAATAACTTATCCTTTCCCTTGTAATTTCTTGATCTTCTAGGTATTTATGAGTATATTGTTTACAGTATGTATATATATCTACCTACCTGTGGATTTCTCAAATTTCTGTCAATGATGTTTTTAATTTAAACTCACTGTAATCAGACAATATACACAATTTCAATCCTTTTACATCCATTGAGCCTTGTTGTTGATTTGGCTTGTGGTCTGCCTTGGAGAAGGCTGAATGTGGACCTTGCTCCTAACAGGTGAAATGTTAAATGAGATTTTTTTTTTTCCTAGTATACCACTTAAATTTCTGTAGATGAATTTCTAAACAGTATTATTAAATAAGAAACACAGAGCCAAATACAGGGGTGAAAGCCGTAGAGATCAGAGAAATAGTGAGAGCCACCAGCTAGCCTTAGCTCACCACGCCACCGTAGCTTCCCAAGAGAGCTTCTTCCTGTCTAACCTGCACTTTTATTGCCTTGCTGTTCTGCCTTCTCATTGGCTGTTAGCCCAGCTACCTCACTTCCTTGTTACTGCCTGTCTGTACAGACCTCCAGGTCTCTATGGTTGGTACTGGGATTAAAGGCGTGTGTCACCACACTTGGTTGTTCCCTAGTGTGTCCTTGAACACACAGAGACTCTGCTTGCCATGTGATTGGATTAAGGGTGTGTGCTACCACTGCCTGACTTTTGTTTATGGTTAGCTATACCCTCTGATCTCCAGGCAAACTTTATTTATTAACATACAAATAAAATATCACCACAAATTTTCTTAATTTTATTCACAGTTTTTATTTATTTATTTATTTATTTATTTATTTATTTATTTATTTATTTATTTAATTGAGACAGGGCCCTGCTATGTATCCCAAGCTAGCCACAGGTTTCCAAACTTTCTGCCTCAGCCTCCTAAGTGCTAGTTTACAGACCTGTGCTACCGTGCCTGCCTCCTGGCTATGAATACATATAATATAATACATACAATATAATATATTTTTTCCTTAGTAGTTGCTTTTGTTCTTTCAATAAACTTATCAGACTCTACTTTGGATTTAAACTAAGTTAATTCAAACAAAATACAGAAACAGTAGTCCTATATAGTTCTGTTCTCTCCTCTCCTCTCTGTGCTATTTTTAAACATGTAACACACATACACTATAAACTCAAAGATAGACTGTTAGATTTTTATCTTTCGCTTTTAAAACAGTTGCTGACATTAAACAGATACAGTCTTTGAGGAGGGGCTGCATTGGGTGACACTCTTACTACTTAATGACTCTTCCAAGTTGAGGGGGGCTCCAAATGAAAACCTGACCCCACAGTTTCCCAGACTTTCACTCCAAAACAGCATGGACAGAGATTTGCTACCTCAGGCCTGGTTACTCCAGTTCCTTGGCTTTCGCTGCGCCTAAGTCTTTATGTTCTCAGAATTTTGTTCCTTCGGAAGTGCACTTTGCCAGTCCCACAGAAGGAAGCATCAACACAGACAAATTGAGAAAATTGGGGTGGGGGGGGCTCAGTGCCACCTCCCTAACAAAGGGACACCTGACAGGGGAAAAGAGTTATCAAATTATCTCTACTCAAAGAGAAAGAGGACAACAGCTGCAGCAAAGTGGAAAAGCGGGGAGGGATGGAGGGAAATATTCATAATTTCATTCCCCCAACAATTCCTTTGTGGAATCTGAGTTGAATGCATCCTTCCTCGGAAGCTCTCCTTACCCGAAAAGGGGTGTTGATCCGGCTGGTGAGAGTGTCCAGAATGTGGACATTTTCATGTTGGTGCAGGAGGATGAAGCGGAGGAAGATCTCCAGAAGTGCTGGTTCAGAGATGCTTCGCAGGAAAAGGTCCAGGTATGCAGTTGTGGTCATGACCTCCTCCACCGTCACCTGGAACCAATGGCAGTGAGCACAGAAAGTCACCTTCCCGAGCCTGCCAGAGACTCACCCCAACAACCCCCCCCCTCAACACAGGGACACCGCCATGAAAACCTTGAGCGCTTAGCTGAAGCCGACAACATGTCCAGTGCACACAACACCTGCCCTGTAGCTCAGTGGGGAAACGCAAAGACAGCGAAGGCACCCACATGCTCTGACAGTTCCAGTCAAATGCAGTTTAAACCCTATAAAAGTTTTAGTGCATACTCAAAATGGGATGAAAGATTATGAAAAGTATTTATATGCTTAATAAAGGAATAATTAGAAAGTTTGGTATAATTTGTCTCATTATTAGTCATTCAATAAACATTTACTGGGATCCTCCACATACAAGGAGCAGTAAACTTGAGAACATGCTTTATGTTCAGGAAATTGAGCTATAGCAAATTAAATGATCATGTAATAAATTGCAGAAGAGAGGTGCAGACATGGAGTGCTACAGATGTTCTCTCAGATGTGTTTCTGGAAAGCAGCAAGCCGATATTTTTATAAATGAGTACCACACATAAAACATTATTTATAAAGTGCTGTAAGAACTTATTGCTTAATAAAGTAATGGTGACTTTTTTATAACACAAATTTAGATTTTTTTCTACCTATATACTTTTCCTATTCAGAAAAAAAAAAAAAGTCAGTCTTTCAGTGACTCAGACTGGAGTTAGGTTTCTCACAGAGCTGAGGAGGAGAGGCTTACAGTGGAGGCCAGAGGTCAAAGTCAGGTGTATCTCTTGACCACTCTAAACCTTATGGGGTTTTTGGCGGGGCAGGGGATATCTTACCGATCCTGGAGGTCACTCATTCCACTAGTATGGCCAATGGCCCCTCAGGGATCTGCCTGTGTCTGCTACCCTCGCCATGGAGTTGCAGAAACACACTGTTACCTAGCATTTCTTCATGGATGGTAGGGATCTGAACCTGGGTCCTCAGGCTTGTGTGGGAGGCACTTCACTGACTGAGGCATGTCCTCAGCCCCTCGACCTTAAACATGTTGATTCTAAGAGCTACTGTGTGCTCCCTGTTCTCCTAGAAGCAGAATGTAGCAGCTGATCTTTCTATCTAGAGGTTATCACCAAACTGTTAATGTCTCTGCTGGGCACAGAAACGTCCGCCTTGGATGCACTGAAGTCACCAAATGCACAGTTCCAGCTCCGGAGTTCCAACACCACTCACTGCAAACACCCACCCCACCCCATGTACTTGGTTCTCAATGAAGCAGATGGCAGTGCTCTGTGAATGAGTGTGTCTCCTCTTTTCCATTTCTCCCTCCCTTTCCAAGTGCTCACTGTCACTTTAATCGTACCATTACCAGGGCCATTCTTTTTATACGACATTCCTCTTCTCCTTTTAATTTTCAGCTTTAAAAACCCACAGATCACTTTAGAAACCAGATGTCCAGGGCTTCGAGATGGGTGTAGATAGGCCATGAATGGCTGCATCTGTGAATAAAGGCTTGACGCTATCTATTTTGGTGGTTTGAATTACTTTTTATAAGTTCTTGGTGCTCAGCTGTGTTCTGGATAGATGAGTCCAGGTGGGTAAAATATCACAAAATCAGCTGTCTCCTTTCTTCACTCTAATACATAATGGACCTTATGGTAATAAAGCCCAAATGAATTCACTCTTTCAGAACCCACTGAAACCCCCACAATGGTGTTCTGAGTGACAGGGCACATCACTGGAGTGCAAGCACCCTCGTCCAGCGTGGCAGCAACAGTGTGAGCACAGAAGCATTCAGGCCGCATGAAGTCGTCCATCCACTTTAAAGGGCTCTCTGTAGCCCAAATACAGTAAAGGAAGCGGAAGCAGTGAATATCAACCCTGGGCAAATAAGTCAGACTGAGAAAAGTGCATCTCACCACTGTCCTGCTTCTGCAGCTAGCTGCTCCAGCCTGGGGCTTTCTGTAGCTCTCTGTGGGACTTGCAGGGGACATGTCTAAAGCTGTCCTGAGGTCCATACCTAACCATCCTACTACAGTACACCAAGGTGTGCACACAGAGGACTTCCTTGTAGGTGAATGGCAGCTATTCCTCAAAGATCCAGCAATTGATATCTGCCAGAGTTAAACATAACTTAATTCTCCCATATACTCCATGCCGCATAATATACCACCATATACTCAGCACATAAGTATGGAATTACTATATGTTTGGATTGTATTACATTAGAATGCTTGCTTGTAAACACTTGCTGTTTGAGTTGTTAACTTGAGTTTCACGGGGGAAAAAAGTTAAATTAATTTTTAATTAGGCTTAGGTCAGGATTTCCAGCAATTTCTGAAATGACCCTAAACTGTACTACTAACTTCGCAGTAGGTATTTGTGTGACTTGATGGTCTCAAAACTGACAATTATAAAATCTAAGCATCAATCAATTATAAACCACTGAAAAGGTTCCACATCCTACAGCATTAAATATTCAGTCAAGAATTAATTTTTTATGGGAAAATAAATAGGCACATTTGTCACTAGGTAACTTGGATTTCATCTTAATAAATGGCAAAATTGTATGTGCTACAAATAATTGTTTTACATAAGTTCATGATTTATTAATATAAACATATAATCTGTATACCTATTTTATATACCTACTGTGGTAAAACGTGTAAAGTCCCCTCATAGACTCATGGGTTGGACACTTGATCTCTATCTGGTAGTGCTGCTCAGGAGGCAGCGCCTCACTGGAGGTGTCATTGATGGAGACCATGAACCCAGCCCTGACTCCTGCCCTCTCTGTGTCCTTTCTGCTGACACTGTGTGACTGATTCCTCTGCTGCCGCCCCTTCCCCACCATGGTGGATTGTCCCTTCCTAGACTACAAGCCAAAGGAAACCCTTCTTTCCTCTGGTTGCTTCCTGCTGGATGGTTAGGGCAATGAGAAAAGTAAGGAATACATCTGTATACCTAGCGTCAGCTAAAACGGCCCAGGCAAAGGAATTCCAACCAGACAAACACCTAAGAAGCCTTGTTCAACATGTGTCCTGGAGGCTCTTCCACCTGTCCTTTCTCATTGTTCTCTCTCTCTCTCTCTCTCTCTCTCTCTCTCTCTCTCTCTCTCTGTGTGTGTGTGTGTGTGTGTGTGTGCATGCATGTGCACACATGTGCTCTGTATATAAAATGTTACTCAAGCCTCCTCCCCATCCACTGTGCTACACTCTCGACCCTTAGCTTTTGACACAGGCCTCCCTGTGTAGGCCAGGCTAAACTCTAACTAATAATACTCCTGCCTCAGTCTCCAAAGCATTAAGATCACAGGTGTGTGCTACCACATCTGGGGGTAGGTACATTTTTAGTGAAGATCTCCAAAATAATTAATGCCATTCAACACAGCTAAACAGGAAATGATGCTCAACCACAAACACGGAGTTCAACTATTCACATCTACTTGACTGCAACATTGGGATCGCTTGATGGAACCCTCAACCAAAATGATCAAGACAAAAAAATATAAATAGAAAAAAAGCAGAGAAATGAAATCATTCCAAACGGGCTGACAGTTAGCTCCTCTGATACTAAGTCTCTAACTTTACCAGCACTGCTGAACTGACATGTCCCGAGACTCCCAGAAGCTCCTTTACCGCAGGAGCGCTACATCAGCTATCCCCACTGGGTCACATGTGACCTTAATAAGCTCAAAAAAGCCCAGCAATCAACTAGCTGGAATCCAAGTCCGTCCTCGGGGGCCAACATGAAAGGGGGGTGTTGAGTAGCTATTGTTTACTACTCTTAGGCTGGATAAATGAAAAGATTTTATTTCTTTTTAGAAATCAAAGCTGTCATTAATAAGCTAAGAGGATTTAAGGAAGCACTTGGGGGACAGCATTTACATAACATGTTATAAATATTAAAAACCCAATCCCATTAAATATCAAGTTGCAAACTCTTTATAGATTGAGGTCACACTTACCTTAAACTAATACCCCAACCCGGAAACCCAGTGGTCCTCTCCTTCTACCTCTTGCCCGCACTGTATCCTTCAAAGCCTTTTATCCCAGAAAAGCTTTTCTGCCCCATTATCGTACACTCAGAAACTTCTCCTAATCCTCCCAAATAGGCAACGTCCTTAATGAGGCTAAGACTGAGAGCCTAAGTGTGATCACTTGAAAGCTAACGATAACCACAGAGGAAAGACACTCAGCCTGAGGAATGCAAAATGGAGCCTTCTGCTAGGATTCCAGAGCAGCATTAACAAAACACAGAAGTCGCAAACTAACTAGTCGATGATGAAGGACAACGAGCTGTAGCATGAGGACCTTTTGTCTCATAAGACTGTCAGTGTCTACCTTGTTCTATACAGGATGGCAGGCAGCTACCAACTTACACAAAACTAGCCAGCTATACAAATTAACTTGTCACTCAAATTAACAATGTCTATACACGACACGCTGCAGCTTGAGAATGTTATTTCATATTAAAAGGCAGGCCATAATGAATGAAGGAGCATAGTGAAAACTCAAATTCCACCCACTCCCACAATCATCCTTGATAGGATAAAGACAGCCGTGACCTGAAGAATCAACACACCTGCTGCCTAGGCACTGCCTTTGCTTGCTCCCCAGCCCACGTGCTAGGACGGAGGCCTTCCTTGGGGACTTGGTTTTAATACTGTCAGTCCCATTTGGTCCATTCGCTGAAGCGAATCTTTCTTTACCCACTTTCTCCAGCTTCCCTTAGCCCTTGCTTGGTTCTTTCTTCATGCCAACAGCCTCTGCCAGCCCCTTAAAGTTGTGTTTTCTAAAAAACATAGCTTGAGACTGGGTGAATGAATTCAATTTGCTGGTTCACTAATGGTTTAGACCATTTTCAAATAGAAAATGTAGTAAGTGCGAGTACTGTTCTGGGGAACTTAGGCATATATATTTTGTTAGAAATACAGACAAATTGCACTGTGTGCAGGCGCTTCACTGGTGTGCCCAGGAAATGTGATATGCCAGTGTTCAAAGCCCTGAGTGTGAGAAGCACCGTCATCCGACAAGCAGTACTTCCACACAGCTCCAAATCACTTGTGCGGGTCCATTGCCACCAGCGATCCAGCTCTGCCTACGGCTCAGCAAAGTGCACAGAGTTGACCCCAGCTTTCTGAGCAGGATGGCAACTGAATTTATAGTCATCCTACTTCTTTTTATCTTAGCCTAAAAGCTCCGCCCTCCTTTATTAGAATTTCAAGCTTTTGAGAAACAGACAAAATGGACCACTATTTTCTTTTTAAAAGGAGATGGATGCCACATTCTAGTTCTACAAAGTCAAAACTCTATACAAAAAAAACCAGCCCAGCCATCATGCCCACACTGCAGCAGCACATTAACTCGATACGTAGGAGTGAAATTGAGCATATAGACACTCTGACCCTTCTGTAATCAGCTCTACTTGGGTGATCCCATTTGCATCTAAATTAGCACCAGTGTCCTCTCTGTGATGACTGGTTTATATGTGTCTTGAAAAATAAATTTCCCATCTGCTAGCTGTTTCTTTGTGATCCAGTCACATTGGAGCAAGCAGATGGATCCTACCTTCTGTCACTCAGGTAGGTGGCAGGCAGTGGGGGTCAGGTGACTGTGACATCCTCTATAAGACAGAAGCCACCTTTCTTTGGCTTTTTCTCTGGTGCAGAGGAGTAAACTAAGTAGCTGGTTCCATGGGTCCGTGGTGAGTTCTCCCACCCCATGGTTCCAACCAGTGTGGAGAAACAGGAGGATCAGCAGAGCGAGAAGGGAGACTTGTTACATCACAGGAAACAGAACTGAGAAGGTCTTTACTGAACCCAAGCTGACGCCCACCAGCTGCTGCCAGAGAAGCAAGCCGACGGACAGGAAGCTTGTCCACTGGGGGTAGCCAGGGGCAGCGGCTGGAGGGACTCTTCACAGCCACCTCTCCCTTCCAAGGACACAGACCCCCAGATTCACATTCAAGTGCAAAAGGGGAGACAAGACGCCCTGGTTCCCAAAGAGTGGCCCACCCCAGACTTCAGCCAAAAATTCAAGACAGGAAAGATTCAGTTACTCAAGGTCTGAAAACAGTCTGTAGTTGCTGAATCAGGCCCCCTCCTGACTCCCTTCTGCTCCGCCACCTTAAGGCCACCCAGTACACTGATGCCACTGCCAGAGGCAGGCTGAGAAGGATGGAGGTGACATTCAATGTCATCGAGTTGAGCTACTTATTCCCAAAATACTTTAAAAAGAAGGAAGTGGAAGTGATGGCTACATTGAGGACGTCTGCAACATAGTATGTTTTAAATGAAAGCCAGCCTCAACCTTTTCTCTATACCCGTTCTGTTTTCAGGGCAGATGGAGACGGTCTGCCGTGCATACTGCTGATGCCGTAGAGATGGTACCTTCTGGGGTTCCTGACTTGACCCACCTTTCAGGAATGGCCCTCTTCAACAAACATTTGTTGAAGACATTGAAAACTCAGCACTTAGCGATGAGGATGGAAAGACAGCCAACGCCATGCTGTTTGCTATTGCACACAAAGGCCAGCACCGGGACGGTCTAAGACCTGACTTAGGTCTGTCCTGGGAGCCAGGGAGTCATGCTAGAGCCAGAGAGCATGGCTGCCAGTCCTGGACAGACGGCGGATTTTAGAAAGAGCACAGGGTTTTCAGGTGGGCAGACCCGGGGGGTTCAAACCTAACAGTTTTTACTGTGTGGGCTGTACTGTGCCATTTACTCTCTCTGAGCTGCTTCCTCCGCTGTAAAATGGGGATAACCACAATATCTAGAAGTATTTGAGAATTAAAGGCAATGCCTATGCATCTCAATGCAAGATGGGACTAACAGGAACAAAATGGCTACTATTTTCTGATTTGGGGCATCAATTTAAAATAAACAGAGGGTCGGGTGAGCAGAGGTACTGGTGACAGTCAGGACAAATTTACGTTGGGAAGTGGCTGGACATTACAGCAGCTCTTCCAAAAACAAAGCCCTTCTAATTCTCCTTGCCAGCATTTTGCCGAATTAGGAGGGGCTGTGGTCACTGCAACAGATAAGCCCAGGAGACTCCAAAGAGTAAGTGTGTCTATCCTAGGGCAGGATGGGTTTACCAGGGCCATTGGATTCTCTAAAACATGTTCTGTTTGCCATGTTCACCCATTTAAACCTCATTCTAATCCCACAGGACCAGTTGAACAATAGTTTAGAGAAGAAGTAATAGTGAGGTTGCCAGCAGAAAACAGCCACGTCTAAGAGATCTCTGCTTGACAAAAGGGTTAGCCAAGTTGAAGTCACTCTTCTTATAACACAAAGATGGTTTTTCTCTTGCCCTTCACAAACCACAAACCAACCCCCACCACACACCTCTCTGGAGCAGTTGACAAAGGGCTACTTCTAAAGCTTCTTGTCCCATATTATATGCATATTATTTGTACCCTCTGGCTTCATAATGCAATTTACCAGACAATAATTTAATATATGACCCAGCATAATTAAATTCCATCTAATAGAGTTCAGCTGTGGAGATACTCCAAGTCAAGAATGGTAAAATGTGTCTGTAACCCTAGCATGTGGGAAGCCGAGGCGTAAGGACTTGAGTTCAAGGAGGCTAGCCTGGGCTGCATAGGAATTAAGGATAGCCTGTACATACTAAACAGAAAGAGGAGGGAGGAAGGATGAAGGGAGGGAGGGCATACCGCAGACAGTATCTAAGAGTGGATTTCACAGCCTAACTCTGGGGCCAGAACTGGTGAGAAAACTGGGGTGGGGGTAACTCAGAAGCAAAGATGGGAGGGATATTCCAAAGAAAGTGGCATCTATCTCTTCCTTGTTTCCTCATTGTTTGATAAAGACTCTCCCTTTGGGATTCAAATTTACTATTTGCAACATGAAAAATGATAAAAAGCATCATTGTCCATCAGTTGCTGAATATCCCCTGAGCATTTAAGGACTCTGCTAAGCATATTGTTTCAGTTCATGGCATCCATGCAACCTTTCAGAACCAACTCCAATGACCCAGACAGAAGAGAAAAAAATAAATCTCTCCTGGAAAAGCAGTTCCTCCAGGAACAGGGTTAGAGAATGTGGTGGTTTGAAAGGTAATGGCTGCCATAGGGAGTGGCACTATTAGGAGGTGTGGCTTTGTTGGAATCGATATGGCCTTGTTGGAAGAAGTGTGTCACTGTAGGGGTGGGCTTTGAGGTCCCCTATGCTCAAGCTACACCCAGTGACACAGTTCACTTCCCATGGCCTGTGGATCAAAGATAGAGCTCTCAGCTCCTTCTCCAGCACCATATCTGCCTGTATGCCATCATTTCCTGCCATGATGATTGTGGACTGAACCTCTGAAACTGTAAGCCACCCAAATTAAATGTCCTCCTTTATAAGAGTTGCTGTGGTCATGGTGTCTCTTCACAGGAACAGAAACCCTAACTAAGACAGAGGAGGAGGAGGAGGTCTGAGGCTGGCCCACTGAGTCACAAGTTCCTGCTATAGCCTCCTCTAAACTCAAAGACC
This sequence comes from Peromyscus maniculatus bairdii, assembly GCF_049852395.1. Lineage (NCBI taxonomy): Eukaryota > Metazoa > Chordata > Mammalia > Rodentia > Cricetidae > Peromyscus > Peromyscus maniculatus. The sequence continues at coordinate 66,023,257 of NC_134857.1, forward strand.
AGACTACTGTCTCTGGCCATACAACAGGTCTGGAGGGCAACCCTGTGGATGCACTCCAGTGTTCCGTGGCCTGCCCTCACTTTACTAAGTGATGGTAGAAATGTGCGCCTGTCCCCAGTGCAGCTTTCCATTCATACAAATCTCCACTTCTATCTTTGCGGCCAGGCCAGTGCCATTTCTCAGTCTTCTTCATGTATTTATCCATCCTTCAAGACTGCCAACTTTGCGTAGAAACATGTACATCTGACCCACTGAGCCAATTCTCAAAGGACACCGTGCACTGTCAAGTGCTCAGAGCATAATCAATAAACAGACTGAGATGCACACTGGGACCATGTCACTAAAGAAAAAAAAGAGATAAAACCTGGTGTCCACAGCCCCTGTTGGGGCTGATATCTGTAACAGGAGCATTTATTTATACTGAATAATCTTCATTGAAAACACAGACCTAACTCAAGCCATACTCTTGAATGAGAGCACCTCAGAAAAGCGACCCACTGCGAAGAAGAAATGCTTCCTTGGGCTTTCCCTCCATTTCTCTCCCAGATTAACACAACAGTCCTATTCAGTCCTGGTAAGGCTGCCTCCCGACCCACGAGTGGAGGGGAAATGTATGGGCTAGACTCTCAGCCAGCAGCTGACTCCAGGAAGGCAGGATTGCCTGCCATGCCTGTATTTCACCCCCAGACTCCATCTGCCTGCTGGGCTAAGTGCATCATTTTGGGGTGAAATTTTATATTTAGACCAATTTTCCCAGGCATGAAAACTACAGCAAAAACAAGCTCTGGTGACAAAAGACAGATTTCGCTCCTGGCTTATTTTCCATGAGCGACAAAGAAATCTCCACACAATGGTGAGACAGAAGGAGCCCAGGTGTCTGCCAGGACAAATTCAATAATTCTGGTCGTGGCTGTTCTCCTCTGTTTTCCCCAAACCTGCTCATCATCTGGCACTGGAGAGTCACAGCAGAGCATCTCATCAGAAAGCAAGTCAGAAAGAAATGAGGAGCAACCTGTCCCGCGGGAAGTCGGTGTGGGGCAAGAGACACCCATGGCAAGACGGTTCCCAGCAGGCCAACAGCCTCTGCTGAGTCCCTGGCCCTCTGGTTTTCTTACCACCTGCCTGGAGAGAAACTCACAGGCATGGCTGCTGATGGGTTTTGGATGTTCTCTTAGGACGGTGCATGGGAAAGAAGAAATGACTCACACCAAACTTGAGAGTTTTCCCTCTTGTGTTTGTCTGCACTGGTTCCTGAGGTGCACGTCACCTGGCTCCCATAGATAAGGCGGGGCTTTGTGTGAGCTTTGTTTTGCATCTTCTGTGTGAGGGAGGGTGGGGCCAGTCCCATCGTCTCCTAATTCCGAGGCTTAAGAACCGCGTTCTTTGGTGTGGTGTTATCGCTCCTGTGCACTTGTTGAAATTAGAGAGAGAAATCTAATTTCCCGTTTCAAATCACAAGTAACTGGAAGCTTAATTTATCATCCTAATTTCCTCTCCTACAATGGGACAGAGGAGACACGAGGCATGGCAGAGAGGTCAGCAGATGAGAATGCCACAGGACCTGCGTTAGCCTCTAAGAACAAACTCTGCTCCTCGGAGTGGTAAGACCGTAGATACCCGTGTGTCACCTCACTTCTGTGATTCTACAAGTAGTAGAACCAGACAGGAAGAGCTGCAGCTGAAGGGACAGAAGCAGGCACACCCAGGGGCAGTCGCTTAAGGCCACCCGTGGGCTTCCGGAGACCCACCTCCCAGCCAACAGCAGCCCGCCCACACAGGGCATTTCGGCAATTCGTGAAAGGGTCTCCTTGGATAGAGGGAGCTCTCCCCGGCCTGTGGCTGGTTTGGCTGATGGTCTGGTCAGAGCTGAGGGTGTTTCTTACCACTGAACTCGACCCCTGTGCTGTCTGTGGAGACAGCTCCCCGCCGAGGCATTAAGTCTGGAGACCAAGATGTGAGCTCATCTCTCCCTGCAGTGCTGCAGACTGCTCTGGTGCAGTGGACAACCTGCGCAACTCTACACCACGGCTCCGCGGAGCCTGGGCCTTCCCTGTACTTACAATCCCAGAGACGCCCAGCTTGCCATCAAGAGAAACCCAATCTGTTAATACCTAAGAAACTCTGAGTGTGTGGGAGACACTGTGAGATGTCTTCCCCACGGTCATTCCCCCCTCTTTGCAAGAAACCCTGACTTTAAAGTTTAAAAACAACAGGGGCTGGAGAGATGGCTCAGAGGTTAAGAGCACTGCCTGTTCTTCCAGGGGTCCTGAGTTCAATTCCCAGCAACCACATGGTGGCTCACAACCACCTATAATGAAATCTGGTGCCCTCTTCTGGCGTGCAGGCATGCATGCAGATAGAACACTGTATACATAAATAAATAAATCTTAAAAAAAAAAAAAGTTTAAAAACAACATCAAAAAAATATGTTTGCTTTGTATCCAGCTGTGGCTACCTATGTCCTGATTTGGGGAGACTATAAGTGGAAGCCATGTGAGGCATGGGAAAGGATCTTTGAAGGGAGATGTCTATGATCACAGCTTAATCTATGCAAACCAATACAGGGGTTCTCTAAAAATAAGATGATTGCCTTTGTAAATTTTAATAGCTTCTCCTCCCTAGCATTTAGAGCAGTGCCTGGCATATACTGGGTGCTCAAAATAAATGTGTTGAAATAATTAATAAATGAACGTTTCAGAATACAAGAAGAGCAGCCAACACTGACAGCTCATAATAATGCAGAAATAGAATGCAGTGACCCAGCCTCCAAACAATCCTCCAATGCATGACAACAGGGTTTCCAAGACTGATTACACCATGACTCATCATAAAACGCATACGGAACAACACACAGCACTCACCAGCACTAACCACAGTGTGCATCCTGATATTTATTTGGTTCCATTTTAAATGCTAATCTTGACCCAAGGTGACTTTACAATTCATTAACATGATGACTCAGTGCTTAAAAACTGTTTAAAATATAGATCTATATAACCTTCTCTGCTGACTTTTCTACTAACAAATAAGAATCAGTGCTAACATTTAATTTCTTAGTTATAATTCTAAAAAGCTTTAAATATGATGAAACAATGAAACAATGGCACAAATAATCAAAATAGCATGATTAGTTGTGACTGGAATTTCTCTATAAAATAAACATGAAAACACACAACACAACGCTATACTACACAACACAGTTCTATACTACATAACACTACACTATACAACACAACACCACACAACATGAGTACAGATGCCTTCCCCCAGCACAGGCAGCCTGGGAGCTATCCAGCACAGCCAGTGCTGACCCACTGTCCCTGACCCTATCCCAGCTCCTGGTGTGGTCCACACTGGCAAAGAGCTACCTCCCCTCCCAGCACCCATCAGAGCTGCTGTCCTCAGGAGCTTGGCTTGTAATGGTCTGTCCTGGTGACTAAGCACTGTGGTAACTGTCCTTGATCTTTGAAAATGAGCTTTCTTTCTCAGCTGAGAGTCTCTCGGGGACTATGGGTAACCATTTAAGGTAGCCGAGAGCACCATGGCATAGTATTTAAAATGATCTGCGGTGAGAATAGAAGACACTTGCATTTTAACGCTTAGTGTCTGGGGCCACAGGCAAGCCAATCACTTTCAGTTGTCTTGGTGGCTACAGGTGTAGAACAAGCTTGCACACTCTGTAGTCTTCCACAGTGGACTCACACACACAATAAAGGAGGGGTAGCAGTGAGATGTAGCAGAAGCATCCATACAGTACCTTCCTCTACAGAATCTGGCAAAAACATAAGCAGTGAAGCTTTCTAAGATAACAGAAACGTACTTTGGAATGCTCACAGGACCATCTAAGGCCAACATAAAGCTGCCAACTAACCTTCACGGCTAATCTAAGGCCGAAGGCTGCAGATGGCCTACAACCAATAAGATGCCTTGTTTCCCTCACAACCATTCTCAGCTGTAAAACAACAGTATTGACCTAGAGAACCACTGTCTCGGTTCTGAAATTCTGAGAGTCTCCAATTCTGCGTCAGTGGCTTGAAACTCAGAGCTAACGTGAATTCTGCATCTTAGTGTCTTACTCTCTAGCATAAGAACACACAGCCAGTACAGTGAGAAGGATGCTCACTTTTTTGATATATTTACTCAACCAATAGTGAATTTACTGAGTGAACTACACGTACACATCACACAAGCAGCTAGAGATACACAGAACAGAATGTGTCTGTCCCTGGAGGTACTCATGTGCTGGCCGACCAAGCTCATACAATGTCAGAAGTGCTAAGCCCGAGCTCTTGATCTCACATGACTGCTCAGAGGTGGTTTAGAGATGAGAGAAATCAATGTGTACTCAAGTGCAAAGTTTGTCTCAGTGTGGAGCTTGCACTGGGACTTAAACGTATACACTCCGGGGTGGACAGGCAGGAAGTAGAAGGGACAGTCCCTCAGGAACCCAGGGACAAGGACAGGCTCTGCAGAGTGTGACAACATGGATCTGAATTAAGATTTGCATTTGGAAACCACAGAGCAGCAGGCTGGGTGGGGCCAGGTTAGATGCGGTTTGCAAAACCAGGAAAAGGTGTCCAAGTTGTCCTCTGCGGGAAACAGGGCCTGGGGTGTGTTCTTTGGAATGGGGCAACAAATAATAACTGCGTTTTAAAAAGTGTGTGTGACCACTCATAAACTTGTTGGAACTAAGGAAGGGTAGGCTTTTGAAGACTGGGTAGAGGAGTGAGCTCCTGGCATTATGCTTCCGGCTGCCTCTTTCAGCCTTTCTCCCCAGGGAATGATGACAGACAGAATCTATCCCTCCCTTCCCCTCCCTTCCCCTGGAAGCCAGGCTTCTGGCAGCAAGCACACATTCTTCCATGCTTCTACTGCAGCTTCTATGCTTGCCTGATTCTGGGGTTTAATATTAGGAAACATCATCTACAAGAACAAGCCCTATTCTCCAGCATGAATTCCCAAAGTCATGAAGATGCTATCTGGTGATCCCTGTCTGACTGATTTTTTCTTTTTCCCGTTTCCTCAGAACACAGGTAGGGAAGACTCAGAACTCAGGCCATATTGACTTTTCTAGAACTTTATTTCAGGTTACTTTGGCTGCAAACTCAGTTTACTCTGATTCACACAGATGCGTTTTATTGTCAGGCTGAGGGCATCAGTGCAGTGGGTGGTTCTCCACATACTGCTAAGTCGTGGCAAATGACAGCAGCAAGACAAACTCATGACAGCATACGGGCAACCCCAACAGTGAGTCTATACAGAACCCCAAACTGATGGCTGTTGTATGGAGCTCTCACCACCCTTAGTCACTCATGCCCTTTCTCAGCTTCCCTAATGGCCCTAACTTCCATGGATTCCCAATGCCCCCACCACTCCATAGCAGGTATAACATGTCAAAATAAACACTAGAAGTCATATTTTTCTCATTGTTCAAGTAAAAGTCTGTATTCTATACCCTCTGAATGAGCAGCAGAATGTGTGAACAGTAAAATTAATTCTGCTAGAGAGCAACATAGGTTAATATAAAATGTCTCCTAGAGGCTCTATGTGTTGATGCCCAGCTGGTGGCACTTTTGAGAGGTGGCAGGATCATGTGGACAACCACCTTCATCAATGGAACTCATTGATGAATTAATCCACTGATGTGTTCACGGGTGACTGGGCTATTAGGACACAGACTTGGCTGGAGGAATTAGGTCACGGCGAGGCATTGAAGGGCGTTTCTTCTAAAATTATTTATTTATGTATGCATATGACTGTTTTTCTGGCATATATGTTTACCATGTGCATACCTGGTGCCCATGGAGCCCAGAAGAGAGCATCAGACACTCAGAAGCTGAAGTTACAGACTCTTGTGAGCTGCCATGTGGGTACTGGGAACTGGACCCCTGGGCCCCTGAGACAGCCCGAGGGTACATCTTATTTCTGAATCTTGCCTGCCCTCCTCACTCCTTCCCATCTTTGTTTCTTTCTCTTAATCATATGCTTCCCACCAAGATGTCCTACCTCAGCAAGGGCCAAGAGTCAATGGAGCCATGTGACCATGGACTAAAACCATGAATCCTTCCTTTCCCACTTAGGTTGTCTTCTCAAGCATTCTGTCACAGTGCTGAAAGCGACTCGTTCAAGGAACTGCATGTTAAGGGATTGACATGTGATGAAACTATGGCTGATCATGTGCCGACTGTGGGGAGCGACATTCTGAGTATGCCTTTCTTGGGGGAGCCTCTCTCAATATCTCTTTGTCATCCCCACCAGACAACAACTACACCTGGGCCATGAAACTGCTATTTCCAAAAGAAGAAAGGAATGTTGTTAATTATCATCTTAATTAATTATGCACTATTTGTGATAGTCCCCCAAATGACTACTGTTCAAGGAACCCTAGTTCTTTGGCAACAGTGTGTTAGGTACTAGAGGCACATTATTGGGGCTAATTCTCCTTGGTCCTTTAAGGTAGTTAGTAGGAAAACTGAGACTCAAAATTTTGTCCCCCAAATACACAGGAAGTGGAAGAGACAGTCAAACCAATGTTTCATGGTCTTTATAGCATCTGAGAAGATGTCAAGACAATATTCTAACCATTCTTCTGAAAACAGAGCAGAAATTCTTCAGACTTGAACCGTGGTATCAACTGCTTAGAGCAGGTGGTCAGACAAGGTCTTCTATGGTACAGATGCAGGTCCCCATACTCCAGAGGACTGGTGCCACCCCCTGACCTCTCATCATTCCACATGCCCCCTCTCGCCAAGTCAAATCAGTGAGGTTTATTAGGCCAAAGAAAACAGCACAAGTGTCATATCAGGCCTCTGTTCCAGAAGCTTCTTCCAAGAACTGGTTGGGCACATGACCTTTGGAATCCACAGGTAAAGGTGAAATTCGGTACTAAACCAATAGAAAGAACAAATGCTTTTTGTGAGCCACCCACATCCCCACAGTCACTGGAATGGAAGTCTGACTCAGACCCTACTCCAGAAGAGCCTTTCACAGAAGTAAACTGGGAGTCCTCTAGACGAAATCCCAACAGTAGTATGCTAACAGTGGTGCTTCCATCCCTGAGAGGGACCTCCAATGTGTACATGACTTAAAAGCCTAAGAGCTCACCAAATTCACTGGACCCCAATGTTTCATGAGCCATTCTTAAGGCCACCATACTGAAACAGGCACTTGGAAGCTGGCTTTGCTAACCAACACCGGCTCCTCACTTTGGCTCACAGGGTAACTGAAGACAGGGTGAGAGCCTAGCATCTCTGCCTTCAATTTGTGTCTGTGCTTTGGCCGACATCACAGAGATAAGCAATTGTCCTTAACCTTTCCTCTTGAGTTACTGTAAGTCCCAGGAAGATACAAGCTTCCAGGGACAACTCACTCTCCCAGAGGAGGCCAATTCACTACGAAGGCAAGGCTGTGCCCTCAGCATTAGCAGCTTGGCAATCTAACACAGCATTGTAGAATGTTGGGACAGAACAGACAGGAAGCTGAGGCTGACCAAGGATATTCCATTCTGTCAACCTCTTGCCCTCTATTAAAACCTCATGTCCACACCCTAACTTGGGGGGTTACTGGACCTTTATTTGTTTTTCTCCCCAATATGGCAATGCTGAAGAAAACTCCTCTCTCTACTTTTCAAAATTACTCTCCTTAATTAGCACACTGGGGACAGGTGACTGAACCTAACTTAATGGAGTCAATAGAGCCCAGGCTTTCACCCTAAACACTTGGGTAACAACTTGGTGGCTGTTCTCGGTCTCAATTCCATCTTTGGATCTCCCCAAAGACACCCTTGCTTAGGACCCATCCTGACCCAGTTAACTCAGCCTCTCTGCACAGCTAACCAACCTGCTGGGATAGCCTCCCTGCTGGGCTAGTTTCTCTTTTGATTCTGATTGTCACCTGCACCACTATAAAACCACATGTTTTTTCTGACCTTCAAGTCTCCTATACCTCCCAGACACTGCACCCCAATAAAGATACTTCTGCTGGTAGGTGCACTGAGAGCTTTCGAAATGCTTTTTTTGCTGAGCTGTACTCTTAACTATAAAGATGACCAACCACTCTTTTCAAGGAAAAAACCAATGCAAGAAGCTGAAAGACACCTCCAATCACAGGGAAAATCACTGCTGAGAAACCTGACCCTGCCCTGGCCATTCAGTTTTCAAGTTATTCTTCAGATAGATACTGCCTTCTACCACCTGCCACTCAAAACAAATCTTCCCCAGAGCACATGAAAAGACTGAGCATCTCTACTGAACATGGAGCAATTTGGAAAATTCCAAAAACTAGAATTCAGTACAATACCGAATAATTGTCCAAAAGAACCATAGGGGAATTCCTGGGAAGAACGGGACTTAATTAATTGCCAACCATGTTGGGAAGGCCTATTACAGTATTTTTGAATTAATAAATGAAAAAGTCCAGACAAGAGAGAGCTGGGGGGGGGGGCAACGGGGCCGATGGGGTTCCTACTGCCTCACCTCCTTCCCCTACCGAAAAGTAGCATGGGCAATAGTGCGGCTTATTTTCAGCACAGTGGGGTACAAAGTGACTGATGTGCATCCTGGGCTATGAACACCACTTCCAGGACACTAATAAAGGTTTCCATGGGAGAGAGTGGAGGTGCATGAACTAAAACTACTCCTTTCTTCTCTTTAGGGGAGGGCCACGGAAACCTTCACCCCAAGAGCCTCTTCTGCAATCCACTAGGTGGCGCAAACTCTCCTTTTAGAGAAAAGGACTTTACAAATGAATATTGGTGCACCCAAGCAACTCCCTGCATTGTGCCAGAGCGTGGACCAGAAATGCAGCTGTTCTCCAAGGAAATCTATCTTGTGTTTAGGAAAAGGAGGAAGAGTTTTCTCTAAATTCTGCTTTGGGAACCTAGAAGTTCAACTTATGTCATGGAAGGACCCATGGACCTAAGATTTACTTACAAAAATAAATAAATAAATAAATAAATAAATAAATAAATAAATAAATAAATAAATAAATAAATAAATAAATAAATAAATAAATAAGCTAATACAAGGGGCAGATAGCACTGGAGGGTTGGGTTTGGTACAAGATTGGTCAATAACACCTGTGTAAACATCACCAAGTTTACAAGTCAACTCACCTCTCTGGTCTTTAATGCCTTTGACTGAGAAATAAGGAACACATAATTTCTAGAATTATGTCCACTACTCACATTCTGTAAATGTTCATAACATACCACATTTCTATTTCTAATTTATTCTATTACCGGATTTGATAAGAACTTTAAATACAAAGAATGTTTCACAAAGTTCATATACCGACATGTATGGGCTTGTTCATTTGTTTTGTAGTACTGAGGATTGAACCCGGGCATCACACATGCTTGGCAAGCTCTACCTCTGAGTTATATCCCCAGCTCACTGTTTACTTATTGCTTTGTAACAGGGCTTTACCATGTTACTATGCTTTGAACTCACTCTGGGGTCCAGGCTAGCCCGAACTTGCAATCTTCCTACCTCAACAATTTCTCAAGTAGCTGGGAGTACAGAATTGGGGCATAGGGCCCTGCACTCTGTGAAAAGCTTTAAAACTGAGATCCTAGTAATTCATTTACTGACAAATACCCCCAAATGTCTAGGCACCCAGCACTGGGCAAACTCTGAGTCAGATGAGGACAGGAAACAAGCATGAGCTCCCCTGTGCTCTATGTTGTTCCTCTAGGAGATGGAAATCTCCTGGACTTGGAATCTCTAAACACCTAGGTTCTTACACACAGAAACAATTTGGACAGTTAAACCTACCATACATTGAGTGCCACTCATTCAAAGTGCAGCCTGCGGTTTCAGAGCATTTAGGGTTTTTGGATTAGAGTTAATTGATTCATGTTTATATTAGAGCATTTGACAGAAATGTAAATATCACAGGGCTTATTCAGATAGTTGATATCTTGACAAGCAACCATGGCAATGACATGTTGCCAATTACCCTTAACCAAACCCAGAGAAGTGAAGTTCACCTTGACCAGTTTCATTTCTATATGTAGAGAGCATGTTGCAAGCATGATTCTTTGGCTAACACAGCTTCTTCAATAATATTGTAATTAGTCTTTTCCCTTCTTTCTAGAAAATTTATGTTTTCCCTTATGTTTTTAAGGCAATGCCTGTTTTAAATATTAGGTTTCCTTTTGGATTTGCACAATTAAGGTTATTTCACTCTGAGTTCCAGTCACCTGTATAAATAATTTTGCTTGCCTTTTCACGCTCTAGTTTAATTCTATTTGCTTCAGCCAGTGTTAATCATTCTTGTTAAGCTCATCATTAGACAAAGCACTGTAGGGATAAGGGTGCTTCCAAGACACCATAGAGTTGGCCATGGGCCAGGCTGACAACACCATTGATCCTATGGTCACAAATGGCTATAATTGAATTAATTTGCCATTTTTCTGTAAACATGAAAGATGAGTGGAAAGCTTTAGGCTTCCAGCCCCTGAATAATATACCTAGTATCAGATAAGAATGCGTCATGGGCCCTAGATGGAGCTGCCTTGACTAAAAGATGCTCAACAATGTGGTACTTAATTAGTCTGGAAACTCAGCAACAAGACCTAAGAGGGTATTAATTACAAGATTTTCTTTTCTAAAAAAGAAGCGAATGTTCCAATAGCTTCTATTACCATCATTTAATATTCCCAGAGGCTTTTCCCAATAAACATTAATCATTTCTCTATGTTTCACAGTTGGCCCATAAGTGTTATTCAAGGCTACAGAATGGACTGTTAAGTTTTTCTATATACTGATGAAGGGAAGCATGTGTTTGTATATGGATCTGGATGTCTATAATGCATCATTCTTTCCACACCAGAGGTGACAAGGAGCAGTGACAGTGACAATAAAATATTCCAGCCTCCTTTTATTAGGAAGTCACATTAAAAGAAGCACCATGGCAGTGTCTTGGGAATGGGTGTGGTGGGATGGTTGGAACCTTACCATATTCTGTGATACATGTGACGTCAGTGAGTAGGCACCACTGCCATCCTTGGCTGAGCCCATTTCCATTTGAGGGAGGTGTCTACAGTACTGATAACTCTGCCCACACACCTAACCAGCACCACACAGCAGAGCAGAGCTGACTTCACACAGTAAGTAGCAGAACTTGCCACCATCCTCAACAATGGGAAGGACTGCGGTGGAATAATGCTCTTGTACACTGGTTTAATAAAAACGCTGATTGGCTAGTAGCCAGGCAGGAAGTATAGGCCGGGCGAGCAGACTAGGAGAATTCTGGGAAGAGGCAGGGCAGTGTCAGGAGGCACCAGCCAGACACAGAGGAAGCAAGATGACAAGGCAGAACTGAGAAAAGGTACCAAGCCATGTGGCTAAATATAGATGAGAATTATGGGTTAATTTAAGTGTAAGAGCTAGTCAGTAATAAGCCCAAGCTACTGGCCAAGCAGTTATAATTAATCTAAGCTTCTGAATGATTATTTTATAAGCAGGCTGCAGGACCATGATGGGGGGCATGGCTCAGGCTGGACCCGAGAAACCTTCCAACTACAAAGGACCTCTCTCAATCCAACATGATGCACACAACAGAGAAGAAACGCCTTTATGGAGCCAACCATCTCCTTTTACTACACACTTTCAAATAGTGCTGCTGCTGCTGCTGCTGCTGTGTCCTTACATGAAGTAAAGTACTTTGACCTGCCATAGTGAGACAAGAAGTCCTTACCCATTCTAACAATTCATTTCTCAAATCACTGTCACCTTCCTGTTTGATGTTCGCCATAATCTTGCAGGGCTGAGTGTGCAGGGTGGGGTTAGAAATGGTATAATCTTGCAGGAGTGAATGTGCAGGGTGGGGCTAGAAAGGACAAAACCAGATGGGTAACTGAGTGAAGACCTCTGGAGGTTCACAGAAAACTAAAACCTATGTGTCTCGGGTACTGTCTCATCACTATGGTAGAACCTGACAAAGGCAGCTCCAGGAGGGAGGGTGTGGCTCACAGTTAAAGGAAAGTTTATCATGGCCAGGAAGTCAAGACAAGAGGAGCTTGAAGTGGCTGGTCACATCACACCCGCAGTCAGAAGCAGAGAGCAATGAATGCCTGCTATTCAGCTCCCTTCCTCCACAGTCCAGGGTCTCAGCCAGGGAAATAGTGCTCCCCACAATGGAGCAGTCCTCCCCACTTCAATTAACAAAACCAAGACAATCCCCACAGGCATGGCCAAAGGCACATCTTGGTGATTCTAGATTCTGTCAAGTTGAGAGTTCAAGTCCACCACCTCATTGAGACTTCTGAATCCTAGTTCAATGAAATAACATGAATTGTAAAGTGTGGTCAGGACACAGGTCAGTGTTCTTCCAAGTATGGCCCTTGGGAAGCCTCAGTGGTGGCTGAGGTTCAAACTCTCAGGCTTCTGCCCTCCTGTTGAATCAGAACCTCCAGAGATTAAGAGTTTTCATTCAAGAAACCCAACATAACTGTCTTTGAAAACACCTGCTATTGAGAATCAGAAAACACAGAATAGTAAATCTATGATAGCCGGATTGATACCATATCCCTCAGGAAACAGAAGAAGAGAAAACATAAGGCTTTCCATGAACTAAAAGCACAGTAAGAAATAGAAGAAAATTACCTAAATTCACAATGTCTCACTGGCTGAGATGGGGCAAGAGTTTCTAGGTGGTGACATTATATCATGTGATATCTCATTTGAGAGAGTTGGTTGGCTACCTTCATGAATAATGACAGGCAATATGTATTTACTGTATTTAGTACGTACAAGTATCAGTGACAATGATAATTACTTCAAATATAATATCTATTTATTCTTCACAAAATCCCAAGAAGGCAGCTATCATTTTGTATACACACACAGATAAGGACCCTGCCACACTCACAAAGCTGATTAAAGTAGCCGGAGACCAGACTGCAAACTAAGGTCTGGCTAATCCCAAAATCCATTTTTGAGGTACATTTTTTTTACATAAATCTATATTGCTTCTACAAACTTATTACCTGAATAGATGTATTAGATGATACAGACTCACAATTTTCAATTACTAAATCAAGTATTTCCAAGACAAAGCCCCTTATATTTACCTGTAGTATCTCCTAGGTCCATGCAGATAGCTGGACAGAGCCATTCTTTAGTCTGTCCATAGCTGGCCTCGCTGCATGTGCAGGTCACAGTCCAGTCTGACAGTGCCACTGCTGTCCCATGTCACAGAGCTTTAGGCCTCGCAGAGAACTGGGCCCTTTAAGCATCTTGTTCACCTGCAATCACTGACCAACCTTGGCGATCTTCACAACCACCCCATCCACTTTCACAAGACTCTATTTAAGACACAACAACCATTTGGACCCCTCCCTTCACACTGTAACAGTCACGACAGTGTTAAATGTCAACCTGGCAGAATCTAGAATCACCGGGAAGATGGGCCTCTGGGCATGCCTGTGAGGATTATCTTGAATATGTTAATTAATGTGGGAAGAGCCATTTTAGTCTGGAGCAAGGACCATTCCATCCTGGACTGTATAACATGGAGAAGTAAGCTGAAGGCTAGCGTGCATAAAATCTCTCTCTGCTTTTTGACTGTGGATGCAATGTGCCTAGTTTCCTCAGGCTCCTGCCGCCATGACTTCCCTTCAGTGACACACTCCACCCTGGAAGTGTAAGCCAAAATGAGCCCTTCCTCCTTCACGTTGTTTATTTCAGAGTATTTTATCACAGCAACAGGTAGAGAAACCGAGACAGCCGCTGAGCCAGCCTCCTTACCTGTGGCCCCTTAGGCGCCACCCCAGCACTGCACACGATATAATCTAACGAACGGGGCCATGGCAACAGATACTTCAAGCTTTCCTGCCATGCTCAGGCACCCACAACTTACAATCTTGCCAGCTTCTAGGTGACAATACAGGGGATACCTGCCTGTCCTGAAGCCAGCCAGTGCTGACCCCTGAGGCTGGAGATAATAGCAGCAACCTCTTAAAAGAACGAGCTTGCTTCTTCAGGTCGCTTCTGGGACGGGCTTCGCCTCACACCACTAACGGTCTATGGGCCAGTGTGAGCAGCAAGTTCACTCTCGGGACACAATCTTCACTCCAGGCACAGTGAAAAGGGGGAGGAAATTGAAAAAAAAATGAAACCCCAACATCATTACAGGAAAATAAGCAAGGGCCTAGCAAAACTAAGACCACATTCAAGAGCCTTTAGTAATGAAAAGCCTCGGCCAGTAACGGGCTTTAAAAAGCAAATCACTGAAATGTGTAAGTAAAACTATTGAATGTAAAGAGCAGCAAGGCCACCCTTGCTACAACTTCCGGTGTGGCCCACTGCAGAGCTGCAGAGCCAGGGTCTCATTTGGTGACCAAATAACTGAAGGGCAACCACAACAGGCATAGCGGAGAACCGCTAAGTTTAAAAGAAAGAGAAATATCCCAGGCTTCCACAGCCAACATGCCATACCAATTCCACGCTGGGGGTGCATTGGTGGTACCATGGTGACCATAGCTGCTTCTAATGCCACGCTTGGACTCCTTTCTTCCAGTTTTGTACTGAAAGCATTTTCCCCCAATGAAATTGCACAGCGTTATTGGGAACCAGACACAAATGTCCAAGTGTTTCCCATCAAGAAGTGGCAGAGATGACAGAAGGACAGAGGACACGAACATGCTACACATCCCAAACCACAGCAGCAAGTGTCCCAGAGGAGCAGCAAGGGGGCTGTTCACCCTCCTGCCACCCTGGAACCCTCTCTGCTATCTCCCAGACCAGGAAATAGAGAGAGGTAGAGATGAACAGTGGGAAGGCAGCAGCCCCCCTGCTCCCCCCTTAGACACCCACAGTCTGCTCCTCCTGTAAGCTAGACACCCAACAGAGGCCCATTCATATTTTATAATGATGACAACTTGAAGACGCTATTTAATTGTTTAAAAAAAATCTGCAGTCATGACTTTCACTGGGCATAAAAGTCCAGAGTATGCTGAGCCAGGAGAGCCAAACTGGACTGTACTCAAGTCCTTGTCCCATCCCACGTACAAAACACATTATTGATAAGTGAGCAACTCTTGTGTGGTCATGCCCAGCCTCTTGGGATTTCCATCTTTTCTTTTCAATCACCCCCCAAATTTCCATCCATCAACTTAAGTCAATAAGCCATGAATTATTGAGCTTGCAGGATGCAGATCATGAATATGTATGTGTGTGTTTGCAAGGCAAGATTGTAAAACAAATGGGCTCCACGGTGGCTTAGAGGAAGCTAACACACATGCCCTTAAGGAAACATCTGAAATTATGCTAGCCATGTATATTGTTCAAGCACAGTTGCAGCACACAGAGGATGGTGGAAAAACACTTTTTTTTCCTGGTAGATTTCTTGCTTCAGTTTTCCACGCACACTTACAGGAAGTGAAATATAACTGGCTGATCTTTGTCAAAACCAAAGGTACAGGCTTTGAGGTCAGGGTTTCCATGGCTAATGCCTGTGAGCTGCATGCAGAAAAGGACTTGTGTGACTAACTCCCCTCCCATCACCGCCTGCCTTAGCACCCAACCCTCAAGGTCTGCAGAGACAGTTCCTCCATCTAACAGAGACAGTTCCAACACCTTCCCTCATTTCCTTCTGGACATCCTGCGAGTGTGCCAGGGTGTTGCTCAGACAGTTGTCTCCCATGCACACTCCCTATGGCCCACTGCCTACCCACTGTTCTCCTGCGAATACAGGAAGCCAACAGCACCCCTGGGCAGAGATTCCAGGCGGCTGCCAGCCAGTCAGGCTATTTGGGTCTCCTGCTTCTGGTCCTGACCACTGCGTTCAGAGAAAAAGCACTGCTAACCCTTTCTCAATGCCTCCTCCTGCTACATGGGGACTTCTTTCTACTACTGTCTCCCCCAAACACTTGCTGCTCACCCGAAATGTACAGGACACCACACTGCCCCTAAGGCAGGGGTTGGCACACTTTTCTATAAAGATCCAGAGTTACAATTATTTTATGCTGTTACTACTACTTCATCATCATCAACAACAACAACAACTACTACTACTACTACTACTACTACTACTACTACTACTACTACTACTGCTACTGCTACTACTTGGGGTAGAACCCAAGGTCTTGTACATCCCAGGTAAGCAATGTACCACTAAGTTATACCCCTAGCACCAGGAAGATTTTAGGGTTTGGGGGTGTCACAGTCTAACCTATATATTTTAACATTTAAAAAAAAACTTGGAAAATGAAAAACACTATTCCACCTTTTAAAATTGTAGTACAATACACAGAACATAAACCACATCATCCTCATCAATTTTAAGCATGCTGCTCAGTGATGTTCATATTGTTGTACAACCAATCTCCAGAATTTTTCATCTCACAAAACTGAAAACCTGTATCTATGAAACAATGATCCCCTGTTTTCCCATTTCTTTCGCTTGTGAGAAGCCCCTTTCTGCTTGCTGTGTCTGTGAATGTGATAGTATGTATCTTGTGTGGGTGAGATCATGTATTTGTCCGTCCAAGTTCATTGATGTTATAGTATGTCAGAACCTCTCTTTATAAATGGCTGAATAGCATTTATCCACTTACCATACTTTATCTAGTCCTCTACTGATAAATGCAAACACTATTTCAAATTTGGGGATAAACAAAAAAGGCCACAGGCCAAAGTAGGCCCTTGAATTCCAGTTTGCCACACCTTGCTCTAGAGTCAAATGAATAAAAATTAAAAAAAAAAAACAGAGCAGAGGTTGCAAAATTTTCATCCCTAACGATCCACATATACCACAACTCTTTTTTAGGACACACCCCAAGCCAAAAGAACACTCACCCATCCATGTTGATCACTAAGTATTTAAGTTGAAATAACATTTAGTCAGTGTCTAACAATCTACTAGACACCCTCAACCTGGACAATCACTTAGAACCTGCAGACTCCTTTCCTGTTCCACACTGACGGCTATGAGCCACTTGCTTTCAAGGATAGCACCACCCGATTTCTCATCCAGTCACATGAAAGGAATGAATGTGGCTTTAATGCTGAAACTGCAAATCATCTGAGCCAGTGTTTCATCCGGTATCCAATGGTGTCGCTGTACTTCCCTCACAAATTCAAAATACCCTGGTGTCTGTGTAAGGGTCCTGAAGAACTCCGGGGCTCCTGGGCACACAGCCTGGGAACCACGAATCCAAGACCTTCTAGGTCAGAGGACAGGCAGGGTCCAACACAAAATGTGCCCAACATTAGAGAGATGTGTGTTCAGCCCCGGGAGTTCCAAACCTCTAGAAAAGCAAGAAGCCTAGAGCCTCCAAAGTTACGGACAGTAGGAGGCGTGGGACTTAGGCTGGCGTGGCCCGAGAGGATGTCCCAGCCAAGGAAAGCTTGAGTGCAGGCAGGCCTGGGGAGGGATCAACACACTAAGGAGACAGACACTGAGGGAAGCAGAGCTTCTTCAGGGGACAGGAGAAGAAGGGTGGTGGACTTAGAAACCATCAGTGTGTGAGAGAAGTCGCAGCAGTGAGCCACACCAGTGAAAGCCAACCCTGGTCAGGATGTATAGAGATGAAGACCTGAAGTGAAACTATTGGGAGAAGAAATAAACAGATTAAAGAATTAAAAAAAAAAAGATTGGTTTATACTTGGGGAGTGTAAGAGAAAAGTTTAGAGAATAATCAAGCCTTCTAGGGCAACTGGGAAAGGTTATATTAGTAACAAAAAGGTATGCAGATAAGCTGAGCTGGCCTGGGAACAAAGAAAGGTCTGCTAATGCATTGGGCTTTTATAGTCTACATTTAAGGGGAATCAAACCAAACCGGTGGCTGAAGCTCAGGCCCACCAGACTTCTGTCCATCTGTGCAGGAGCCCATCAGCAGAAGGCCAGTTCCGGGGACATGCCAGCATTCGAGAGGAACAAGTCGGTGTAGCACACAGACATAAAGAGCAAGGAGAGTTCCTGTAGGTAAACTCAGCCCGGCGTGGGAAGCCTTGGAGGTGAGGCAGGGGTGGGGGCGGAGAGGACGGGGGACTAACTTGAAGCCTAGGCTGAGCTGAGGCTCACTACATCGTTCAGAATGTTCTTGAACTCATGGGTAATCCTCCAGCCTCAGCCTCCTCGGTACTGGGATGACAGGTTAGTGCCTCCATGCCTAGAATTCTGTTGTCTTCTGTTCTCCTCCACACCTCCCAGAACAGCGGGCCATGAGACATTGCCTTGTCACTGCCAGGCCCTGCCTACGCCCAGTACACCTGACTCCCTCTGCCCTGATTACAGTGGACACCAACGCCGCTGGCGTAGCAACCAAACGAGCATCTTTCTCAGCCCCGGTGCCCCTGACACCTTTGCCGACCACACAGGCTCCTCCACACGCTGGCTCCTGGTGCTCTGTCTCCAAGCGACCTTTCCCCCTGCTCACCTAGCAAGGCTCTGCATGAGGACTTCTTTTCCCAACCATTTACCTGCGTCTGCCTACGCCTGGCTCTGCCTCTTTCTCTGTCACAGCACTTATTCTGTCCCTTCCTGCTCTAAGTCTGTGGTTAAGATGTCAGCCTCCGAGGCCCCCGATTACAAACTCCATCGAGATGAGAGGGTTTCACGGCCCGCTTCGTTTCCTGTGAGCACGGACAGAGTGCGGAGCACCCGCGCATGCTCTCTAAATGGCCTCTGGACAAACAGCATTATCCTGCTGCGGCGGAGGAGGAGACGGCAGGGTTTCTCCCAGAACAACCAGACGGCTTATCTGCATGCTTCTCCAAATGTGCAGATGCTATCTTCATACCTTCCAAGGGCAGGGAGAGGAACTGCTCTCCTCACCGTACAGCAGCAGCAGAGACAGACGCAGAGAGGTTGAAGGCTGGGCACAGGGCCACCCCCCAGTAAACGGGACAGAAGAGCCAGGACTAGAGGGCAGGTCTTCTGACCCCTAACCCAGTGCTGCCCAGCTGCACACTGTCCCTCTGCCTAGACTATGTGGTCACACATCACATTTGGTGACGGTCACCTGTGTTTTGCACACTGCTTTACTGCATGCATATTCACACCCAGTATGCTGTTAGCATCTCTAGCTGTCACAGTAAGTTTTAACTATGATGTAGGTTCCAGAGGAGAATTGGTGAGTAGAAGCTATCAAACAAACAAACAAACAAACGAGGTTCTAGTTCCTTTCTAGAAAAGTTTAAGCTGAAATTACTGGAGTCCAAACACACATGACAGGTGCCAGCTGCCCCTGCTGATCAATGCTCCCCGATGCTAACACCGGGAGCTATGAGTCCTGGAGGCTTACAAGGAGCCGTATTTACCTTCAAACCCCATCTGCTTCTGGCTGAAGTTCACAGCTCCCATCAGGAGGCACTTTTTACACACACTGACTCTTCCCACGCACACTCAGACCTCAGTGAGGTAGTCCCAGTAAACTTGACACAGGTTCCTTACACTCTTAAATCAACAGACAGCTTCTCCTGCTAAAAGGCGGCGGTGGCTCTCGGATGCTGTAAACAATGAAATACAGCAGAAGTGACACTGCTCCGGGCTCCAGGTCCTACCTTAGGACACTGGCTACTTCTGCTGTAACTCTTTTTGTTGTTGTTCAAAAAATGTTTATTCCTTTTATATACCAACCACAGATCCCCTCTCATCCCTCCTCCCACTCCCCTCCATTCCCTCCCCTCCCCCGCCCCACTAACCCACCCCATCCACTCCTCCCAATGGTAAGGCCTCCCAGGGGAGTCAGCAAAGCCTGTCCACCATAACTCTTGAAGCCTTCAGAACTGCCACTCTCTGGACCCTGAGACCTTGACTAGCACAGGAACCCAATATCCGAGACTGCCACGCTGGGAGCAGCCCACGCTATCCCTGTGTAGAAGGGAGGAGGCAAAGGGAGAGAAGTGTCCAGGCAGGCCCGAATGCTCAGACCCCGGACACAGAAATGATCTCAGCTGAGGCCCAGGCCTGAGAGCCAGACCGCCTACTTCACTGTGCACCCTCTTAGTCCCCACCCAGGTGGTGAATCACACCAACCGCCAAGGCTGGCTTACGGCACTGACTCTAAGGAGGGCTTCTAATGCGGCTCTAAAGCATTGAAATGTCACTCTCTCAAAACGACTCGACTTCCTCATCTCCTCTCACAGCATAATCTGAGGCCCACCTGTTCCTTCTGGGACCCTGACACAACATGAGTGACAGTCATTAGGGCAAATATTCACATCCTAAACATTTCTTCTGATAAAACAGTAGAATCGTGCATCTCTCTGAGGGAGGCTGTGACCCGGGGACTTGCTTACCTTCAGGGGATGAAATATGAATAGAATGACATGTGTCACTACCAGATAAAAAGCGACTTGTCTCTCCCTCAGACACTGTGACAGGTGATGCAAGTTCCAGTGGTGATGGTTTTGTCAACCTGATCCCCAAGTACCTTCCTGCCTTGCTCTCTGAAATAAAATCCCTGTTTGTTTAATCCTTCCTTGGCCCCCCGCTTCTCTGAGAATGCAGGCTAATACAACCAACCAATGAGCGTTCAGCTTTGAAATATTAGCTTGGACAAATTAACCAAATAGATGCAAGAGAAACAGCTCTCACTGTGGACAAGGTATCCCTTTAATCTGAAGTAAAAAATAACCAACCAGCTTGGAATGCCTACATACATATCAACAGCTGAATTGCATTACTTACCACATCTATTAATACCATTTTCTTTAATATGACTTTTGCAAAGGCATTATTTCGATCTATCTGTAAAAGTTTACCCATTCCCATTTCCCATGCTCATGGATCAGTAGGATTAACATAGTAATGGCCATCTTACCAAAAACAATCTACAGATTCAATGCAATCCCCATCAAAATCCCAACACAATTCTTTATAAGCCTTGAAAAAAACAATATTCAACTTCATATGAAAAAAAAACCCAAGATAGCTAAAACAACCCTCTACAATAAAAGCACTGCCTGAGGTATCACCATCCCTGATCTCAAGCTCTACTACAAGCTATAGTAATGAAAACAGCATGGTATTGGCATAAAAACAGGCACATTGATCCATGGAATCAAATTGAAGATCCAGATATAAATCCACAACTATGGACACTTAATTTTTGACAAAAAAAAAAGACAAAATTACACAATGGAAAAAAAGGAAGCATCTTCAACAAATGTTGCTGGCATGAATGGATATCGGCATGTAAAAGAATGATAATAGATCCATATCTATCACCCTGAACAAAACTCAAGTCCAAGTGGATCAAAGACCTCAACATAAATCCAGTTACACTGAACCTGACAGAAGAGAAAGTGGGGAACAGCCTTGAATGTATAGGAAAGAACTTCCTAAATGGAGCACCAGTAGCACAGACACTAAGATAGACAACTGATAAATGGGACATCCTGACACTGAGAAGCTTCTGTAAGGCAAAGGACACTACCAATAGGACAAAACAGCAGCCAACAGAATGGAAAAAGATCTCCACCAACCCCACATCCAACAGAGGGCTGATCTCCAAAATACATAAAGAACTCAAGAAACTAGATATATATAAAAAATAATAATCCAAATAAAAATGAGGTACATACTCAAACAGACAAACACTTTAAGAAATATTCAACATCCTTAGCAAATCAAAATGACTCTGACATTCCATCTTACACCTATCAGAATGGCTAAGATCAAAAACACAAATGACAGCTTATGCTGGAGAGGATATGGAGCAAGGGGAACACTCCTCCATTGAGTGTTAGAGTGCAAATTTGTACAGCCACTTTGAAAATCAATATGGTGGTTTCTCAGAAAATTGGGACTCAATCTACCTCAAGATCCATCGATACCACTCTTGGGCATATACCCAAAGGATGTTCAATCATGCCACAAGGACACTTGCTCAACTATGTTCATAGCAGCATTATTTGTAATAGCCAGAACCTGGAAACAACCTAGATGCCCCTCAACCGAAGAATGGATAGAGAAAATGTGGTATGTTTACATAATGGAATATTACTCAGTAGTTAAAAACAATGTCATCAGGAAATTTGAAGGCAAATGGATAGAACTAGAAAAAAATATCCTAAATGAGGTAACCCAAACCCATAAAGACAAACATGGTATGTATTCATTCATACGTATATATTGGCTGTAAAGTAAAGGCTAACCATGCTACAATCAGCAGACCCAGAGAGGCTAGGTAACAAGGAGGGCCCAAGGTGGGATGAATGGTTCTCCCTGGGAAGGGAAATAGAGGAGATCTCCTGGGTGGACTGGGGGGGGACAGGAACATGAGGGATCAGGTTGGAGGTGGGTGGAGGGAGAGAGTACTGGAAGAAATGCCTGGAAAGGGGGGTATTTTGGGGTCAGGTAGAAACCTGACTGATGCAAGGGAAACTCCATTTATCTACAAGGATGACCCCAGCTAAGACTCCTAACAATAGTGGATATGTAGCCTGAATTGACCATCTCCTGTAATTCCCAATTGTCATCAGAAAGCCTTCATCTAAGAACTGGTGGAAACAGATGCAGATACCTGCAGGCAAACATTAGGCCAAACCCAGGGAATCCTACTGAAGAGAGGGAGGGAGGATTGTAGGATCCAAGGATACCACAAGAAAACCCAAAGAAACAACTAACCTGGCTCATAGGAACTCACAGAGTCTGAACCAACAACCAGAGAGCCTTCATGGGACCAACCTCAGACCTCTCTATATATGTGACAGTTTAGTTTGATCTATTTGTCAGAGTCCTAACAATGGGATCAGGGGCTGTCCCTAACACTTTGGCTGGCTCTTGGGAAATTATTCCCTATACTGGATTGCCTTGCCCAACCTTAATAAAAGGGGAAGTACTTATTCTTACTGCTACTTGATATGCCATATTTTGTTGATACCCATGGGAGGCATGCCCCTTTCTGAACAGAAAGAGAGGAGGAGTGGATGAAGGTAGGGGGAGGGAGTAGGAGAAGAGGAGGGAAGAGAAACCGAGGTCAGGATGTAAAATAAATAGATAAATTAAATTTTAAAAAATGTATCCTTTCCCAAAATTTCCAAAGTAGGCTTCCCATCTCTTATTTCAAACTCTGGAGGCCATATGTATTTTGGTAATTCAAAACTTTTAAAAGAATGATGTATTTATCTGTCATGTTTTATATAAAATCCTCAGGTCTAGGTTAGCAAAATAAATCAGGTATATTAATATTTTCCCCAAAGCACATATAAATATTAACACAAGTGGGTTAAAATCAACAACCTTGAGATGATTCAGGTAGGACCAGATAACAAATGCACTTAGCAAGGTTAGGTGGTATACCAAATGAAGTGATAGAAATGTTCTGTGTTCAGAGCTTCCTGAGTTACCTTTTTTTTTTTTTTTTTTTCCTCATGCTAGAGATTAAACCCAAGGCCTCACACATGTTCAGCAAACTCTACTCCTGGCCCCAAAGCTTTCTGTGTTCAGCTTGGACACGACTGCAGAGGAAAGCCATGCAGCCCTTTAAGGAGAACTGTGTGAGCCTTTGCACCAATCCAGAGGAATGGCCATGTCCCAGTTTTGGATGAAGGAAGCACGCCGAGAACAGCTTTGGAGTGTGGAGTCCCAGGCACATACACAGCAGTGGGGAGGAACCTCGGAGGCGGCCTTCATTCAGCCTGATGCCCCTCCCCATCTTTCCTACTCACAAGGTCATATGCGTGCATGGGTATGGTATGTGGTGTGCACATGTTTTATGCGCTTGTTAGGGTAGGTAGAGGTGTGCACATTCATGTGTATAAGCCAGAGGACAGTGTCAAACGTCTTTCCTCATTCTCTACCTTTACTTCTTGGGGCAGACCTTGTCACTAAATCTGAAGTTCATCAATTCAGATAGGACAGCTGGCTAAAGAAATTCCAGGATCCACCCGTCTCCACCTGCCCCAGCCCCACCTTGTCCCCCAGGGCAGGGACACAAGGTACAAGACACCATGCCTGATTTTTTAATCCTTAAATCCCTGGATTTTTAGGGATCTAACTCAGATCCTCAAGCTTGTGTGGAAGGCACTTCACGGACACCCATCTTCCCAGTCCTTTCACAGGGCTTTCCAACACTTAATCTCTGCTTAAGAAATGCTGTGGAGATATACTGATTGTATGTGGAGGGAATTTCAAGTATGGATTTATTTGTATGATTTATGAGGCAGAGAGAACAAGTTCACCTTTATAAGCTGCCTACACTGGTGACAGGTAACTGAAAAGTTATGTATGATTTAGGTGAGAGAGTGCACAAAGGAATTTTATTTGGAAGACTAACTAAGGCCCTTTTGTCAGGGCAGCAGACCTGAAGTTTGCAAAACACACTGGGAATTCTACAGCAGACCTGAGCCCAGACGTGAAGCAACCTTTTCAGCACCCAAGGAGGAGATGTAAGAACTAGGATACGACTGCTCCCACTGCAAGCTTCTCAAGATACACTCAAGCTCCGACCTTCTCTGAATGTCTGTCCCTGGGCTGTTGCTCAAGGACACACTCCTATCACTGTCGCTGAGAGAGCCAGAGGTGGAGGAGAGGTTGCCCCTGCCTTACTAATCTTTTCCATTCTAAATGGTAAAAACATGAACAACCCCCGCCCCCCGCCCCCACACACACACCATGAAGCATAGGAAGAAAAAATAAATAAGAGAACAATCAGTCTTTGGTCTCCCTGAACACTAAATGGAAATACCCTGAGAAGAACTGTCAATAATGGATAAAAATTAAAGCATCTTAATTGGGGAGTTGCAAATTCAAATCTCATACAGTAACATTCACTTTTCATCTCCTGCATTCTATATTAACTTTTTAAAAATAAACATGTATTAACTTCATAGTTTTAAAAATCTCCAATTTTAAATTGTGGACATAACTCTAAAAATGAAGTCAGGTAATGTATACACAGTGCTGTCTAAAATCATTCTCTTATAGAGCACTGTCTGGGAAGCCAACAATTGCCAGTCCTAAAGTAAACATTCTATTTGTGTGCTGTTTGGTTTGGTTTGGTTTTCCATACTTCTCCAGTCTAAGGAGATGTCCACACTCAGCAGTGATGTATCCCAGAGAACAGAACATACGGGAGCCCTACCCTCAGAAAGTGTGCTCACCTCTGTGGATTGAGATGTTGAACATACACACCTCATGCCCATTCCTCACTCGTTCCTAAGTGCTGTGAGGAAGTGAGGTGAAAAGGTCTCCACAACAGCTCTGTGAGTCAGAGCTCATCCTCAGTTACAACAGCTCACTGTTCTAAGCTATAGTGAGATCATAGCAAGATGTTCTCAGGTGCTGGTGCACCGTAGGGTGTCTCCAGATAACAGTGATGTGCTACACTACTGAAAAGTTACAAGTGGGTTTTCAGCACAAAGAAACGATACATGTTTGGGAAGATAAATATGTTTAACTTACCTTCAACATTATCTTAATATATACATGTATCAACACATCACCTGATACCCCATTAATACACAAAGAGAATTTCCATCAACGTTTATAACATTAAAATATATTAATTATAATAACACGTAGTGTGGGAAATAATAATAATAGTTATCACTAGTACAATAGTTATCAACAGCATTATCTAGTGTCAGTAGGTCAGTGAGGTAAACTTGGGAGTGAAAGAAGAAGAAAGACTATGTGAGGGAGTTATAATTATGGCCAAGACGTGCGGTAGTACCTCTGTATACCACTAAAAAAGAGCTCTTCTCCACACAGATTTAGAAACCGCCGAAGCCAGACACTCACCCCGCCCCAGAACAGCAGAACACTGGCCACCAGAAGGACAGCATGGAAACATGGAAGGCACGTGTTCTCCAACGGCATGCCTTACCTTTCCCAAGACAGCTCTAATTCCACAGACTCGGTCCCTTTGAGTCTATAACACACTAAAGTAACCCGAGGGAATCCCGCATCAGACCAAGTACAGTCTGTTTCACACAACTGTGTCCACTAAACTCAAAGGGCATTGAACAACGAGAGAGAAACAGCTCCAGTGAGACCAGACATGCCATCGGCACACACCGTAACCCACAGCATTCCTAGAACCTGGGTTTTCCCACTTCACAAAATAAGAACACATAAAATGTAATTTAAATATGCAGAAAGACAGGCATTTCACTCAAGTCACATTGTAAATTAATTCTTGCTCCTCTCCCAACCAGGGAAGAAGACTCCTTAAAAATCAGAATTCTATGTGTATCTCATAACAACTCTCAATGGAAAAGTTATCAGTTGATTTATTAAATGTAAAATGAGAGTCATAAGGAATTCAGAGCGGTGCTAAAGAGACAGTCAACCTTTGATGGGACCTTAAAGTGGCTTCACTTTATAATTGTTACAATAGAAAATCACATTCTGTTAAGGAGAAGGTAAAGCTCTGACCCCTGTGCTACCTCCGCCCTCTGCATGGCCACAGCAGCCCATGACTCTCAATGGAGGACGAGGCCTCAGAGGTCAGTTTAGCAGAACGTTCACAGCAGCCCCACCCATGAACTGAAGCAGACCCCAGAGTCAAAGACTATGCATCACCTCTTCTACAGACCGTCTTACTTGACATTCCACAACATCAAGAGGACCCCATCCAACTTACACCAGGGCTATTTTTAAGACCCACATTCGATACTACTAAGAACTTTGGATGGATCAAGAAGAAAAATAAGGTTATATCCACTGCGGAGTCATTACACCGTGCCTGCTTCCCTCAGTTTCCCTCAGCTGTTCTATTAGCAGACAGAAGATGGCCTTCACCCATCACTGACCTTATGGAGGGCAGGAGCCAATACTGGTACCAAGAATCCATTGTAAATGTAGCTGACCAGCTGAGAGCGAATCAAAGGGTGGGCCACCTGAGACAGAAGAGGAACACAGGGTTCAGTCTCCACGGTATCTTAAGACCAAGCCATTCTGTGCACATCTTACATTCAAAATGGAACCCCAAATTTGGGGCATGTTTTCAGTTGTTAAATAATACTTCAGACCACACAATGACATGATTTTTTTCCAAATATCTATCACAGTATAAACAGTTAAAGTTATACTTCCAAATATAGAAAAATGTTAATTTTAAAGCTGATTTGAAAAAGACAATGAAAAGACTGACTATGCATAAATATTTATAAGTTAAAATGAATAAATTATAAAGTATAATTTTTGGCCCTTAACTCCCTCTGGGCTCCATATCCATTTGTGCTACCTTTTTAAGAGTGTAACTATAGAAAATGATAATTAAATACACTTATTTTGCTAACAGAGAACTTTGAAGATATATTTTCTGATATTTATATTAGGGAGGAAAGGATCTGTAAAACATTCTCATAAAAAGTGGACAGCTGTTCAAATGCAGAAAACATTGCTGGTGGTACTGAACTTCCCAAACTTGATTTTCAAAATACATGGTAACATGGACAAACCTTTACTAATATTTTTTTATAAGTAATCCTTCAGTCCCTAACCCAATATCATTATTTATGTGTTTTTAACTAATAGTTGCCTTTAATTTTCAAACAAATACATAATTTCCCCGTTCTTCACCATGCCCGTCAGCTTTAGAGAGAGAGAGAGATTGAGATTCAGTCAAACAATAAAGTAAAAAGCATTTCTAGGGAAGTAAAGCTAGCCGTTTAAATTACTGACAATCTCTCTGCGTACATCCGAAGAAGAGCTAATAGTAGTTCCATCATTTTTATTTCCATACATTTCTGCAAGAAAATGTTGATAGACTATAATATTAAAGGGAAAATAATTTAAAATGTAATCCATTTATCTTAAATACAAATAAAACTTCCTTTGACTTGGCAATAAAAATGAGATAGGAACTAAAGTAATTTACTTTCATTTTCCTCCAGAAGCTGTCTCTTTATTTGGTAGATAAACAGATTATAACTAACATTTCTCACCCTAAAAAAATCACCATAAAACAAACCTGATTTCTTAATAAATCCAATATTAAGGTAATATTTATGCTACCTAGAAGAAATTTTGATGAAAACTTAGTATACCCTTAAACATATATAAAATTGGATTTTTATTGAAAACAGTAACAAGAAATCTGACGGTAAAAATCTAATCAAAAAGCCAAATACACAAGAGTTCAGTGGCTGTTTTTTCCCCTAAAGCGAGCCAATTTCAAAGCAAATTTAATTTGTGTAGCTAAGAAGATTGTTAACTTCTTCCGAATTCAATTGGGATAACAATATTCTTTATGTAGTGTGTGCACCATTAAGCAAAATAAAGTGTTTTCCTTTGTAAGCTCCCAAGAAGACCTTGAAGTAAAAGGGTTATAATTTGGAGTACTTAAGCAGCCTAAAAATATCTATTTAATGAGCCAGCCAGTGAACTTATTTTTGATGGGTAAGTGGATAATCAAAGCAGAATAACACTTTTTATAGAGAAAATAAAATCTTTTCATTTGTTCTCAATTGAAACTTTCAGAAGCCTACCAAACATTTTCACTCCTTTCAGGATATTCAATGGGATTCGAGCAAAGCCTCATGATTCCATACATACTTCTCAAAATTGATGAAGGGTGAATTTTGAGAGTGGTGCTCACGCACGCTAATCCCCGGCACAGCTTGAGCTCTGACCGGACCCCAGCCCCGATGGCTTCCACTGCTGCGGTGCCTACCTGGATGACTGCATTACAGAACTCCAGCGAGTTCATGAACTGCACGAGGGGAGGCAGCAGCAGCCAGTCGTCTTTCAGAAGGCAGTGCCACTCCTCACCCTTTTCTTCCAGCTTTGTGGGCAGGGACGAGTAGAGGCCACTGAGTCCAGTTGCAAGTACCTGCATTCAGAAAGAAAAGGCAAAATAGTCTTGTCTGAAGTGCATGATCTATACCTAACAGCTCACAAAGATGCCAATGTTACTGATCCAAAGACAGAACTCTGAGTAGCGAGAGATTAGCAATATAAGAAGGTAGCAACTAGCTAGGACGGGTTATCCCTATTCTATGGATCGAATAGGAAGCCCCCCAGCAGACAGCAAGGCAAAACCAGAGCTACTTAGCTACTAGTCAAGAGGTTGGTGAGGGTGACTCATCTTCTATGTCAGGCACCATGATGGGCTAGGAGTCAAGCAAGTGAGAAGGCAAAACACAAAGATGAATGAAATATGAGCCTCATACCCAAGAAGTTCAGAGAAGGGACAGACTCATAAGAAACCCAGGACAGCACAACTTGGAGAGAGCCAACAGAGAAATACATCAGTGCACATCCTCTAGTCTATGGGAGGCAGCCTTGGATAGAGGCGGTCCAGGACCAGAGGCTATGCATATACTTAGGAGAAAGACTGCTTGCATGTTAAGGGTCAGGACTGACACATACTAGCAAGTTTGCGTGTTAGAAAATACTTTCATATATATATATATATATATATATATATATATATATATATATATGTGTGTGTGTGTGTGTGTGTGTGTGTGTGTGTGTGTGTATACTTTCATACACACACACACACACACACACACACACACAGTTTCCTTCAACCATCACAAACAATATAACAAGAAGAAAGAACTCGGTGGGGAGAAGGACAGGTCATTGAGATACAGTTCAAACAGAGCTAATGCGAGTCTACACTGAAGTATCAAGTGGAACCTCACACACAAAATGGATGGGATAATCTAACCAAGACGTCTGGTTTTAAGTCAAAACTGGGATTTCCTTTTTTCCTTTGCAGCCAGTTCTTAAAACTATGCTGACAATGTTTGGGCCTGGCAAGTGAGATTAAGAACTTGAAGCTGTCAAGTTCTCCAGCTTGATCATTAAGAAAAGAATCAGTTGATGTTGAGCGCTTACAGGATAGAAGACTGGGGAAGCAGTGACTTTCCCAGGGCCAGGGGCTTCCCAACTGGGAAGGAATGCTAGCTAGGAAGCGTCCCGGGCATCCTGACTTAGCAAATGTACAGAATGACACAGACCGTACACAAGAAGTCAGCTCTAGGGCTGGCCAGATGGCTCAGAGGGAAGGGTGCCCGATGTCTGACCACCTGAACTTTATTCCCGGGACCCACACGGGGGGGGGGGGGGGGGGGAGGGGAAAACTGACTCCTGCAAGGAAGTTCTCTCACCTCCACACCCCACCCCACCACGGCATGTGCATGCCCCCACACATACAATATAAACAAATAAATACGCAGTTTTAAAAACTGAAAGAAGAAAACAAAACAAAACACAAGTCAATTACAAAAGACACCATTCTAGCCTAGATCCTGAAGCGACTCAAATGGATGGAAACATTCAAAAATGTATTCCGAGTCAGGCCCCGAAAAGAAATAGTGGCATGTCTCCCTGATCTCCCAGCCCATCGAGAGACGAACAAGGAATTATAATAGTGTTAGAAGCATTCAAAACGCACGATAGGAAATGTAGGATGCGGCTGATACACGAAAGCTCTCCACTCTGACTTGCGGGTGGGGGGTGAAAACGGGAATTGGTCTCAGAAGTGCCGTCTAGGCTGCTGAAGAGTAAACAGGAACTAGACAAAAACGAGCGGCGGAAGGGAGAATATTTCAAGCAGAGGAAAGCCGTTCCGAGAGCTGTACAGAGAAAGAGGAGACGGTCTCCTTAGGACTGAGAAGCCCAGTGAGGACTGTCAGAGCAGGGAAGACTGACCACACAAACAAAGGTAAATACGAGCCACGGCCTGTGGGGGGGGGGTCTGCACAGAAAGCCTGTGAGACACCTGGATGGAGAGCCCTATGGACAGCTGTGAGGGTGTGATGCCTGGGAGAGGGCTCTGGGCTAGAGGTGGCCATCTAGAGCCATCCATGTGGCGGTGACACTCGAGCGTAAAACCAAAGAGGATGAGGGAAAGATGACAAGATGAAAGAATCCACAGAGCCTGGCACGGAGAAGCAAAGACAGAGAAGCCTTACAGCCAGACATGCTAAAGTCCCGGGGAACATTGCCCACGGAGCTACTGTTACCTCTCCTTTCCCCTTGGTGGGACAGTCACCTCTCTGGCATACACTAGCTCCCTAGCTGTCTTCTCCATCTCTCCTGATCTGACTTGGTCACATCAGTCTACACTGGAGACGTGGATGATTGACACAGCCAGGTGTGTTGAGTCTCAAATGTGACCTTCCCAGAGTAACACAAGGAATTCAATAAGAGAGTACAAGCCTGAGTGGACTTAGGACAAAGAGGAAACCACAGGAGAAACTAAGAGCTGAGATGGTATAGGAGCCCACACTATAAAAGACAGTGAGAGAAACAGGTGGACCATATCAACACTAGAGATAATACAGATACAGTTCTTCGTTCTATTGCCTAGTAAGTAATCTTTATTCACTCATACATTAACTCACTGATTTTAAAAAAAAAATCCTGACTACTTAATTTCAGGTCCGGTGCTAAGAATAGGAAACAAAACAGTAAGCAAGATTGATCCTTTATCCCCTTAAAAATCAGGGCATCTGTGGTCCCCAAGGAAGATGTCCTCTATTTAAAGTACTTAATTCCTTGTCAACAGACTCATACAAATCACTTTAATACTAGTTTTGAATGTGACCCAAATGAGTTGTCTATTATAAATTAGAAACCTCTGGCAAAAGCATATGGAGCCCCAAAGTCCTCCTAGAAGAGAAGTCCAATCTTGATGCTACATTTTAAAAGTCAATTACATTTGCTAACTCATGCTAAATTAACCACAGAACAAAGACTTTAATTCTGTGTTCTCCTACTTTCTTAACCACTCTGAGGCTCTGAAGATGAATTCATAAAGACAAGCTTAATTTGTCTGACTAAAAAGCTGGGAATAACTATTCAGTATATCAATATAATTACAGCAACATTAATTTTCAAATTACATACATCAGTGACAGTAATTAAAAATAACACATACCTAATATTCACTTTTTAAGTGAGCATTCCAAAAGGGCACAGCTAGGATGTGAACAGTAGGAAACCTGCCCGGACAGGAAGACACACCCCATGCAGAAGTGACAGCTGGTAGGGCAGGGTGTCCCCACCATGTTCCTGCCACCATAAGACAGGGCTAGGAAATAGCCCAGCAATTTTCCTCAGAGTGGCAAAAAATATGAGAAAAATATTCTGCAAAATAAAAAGCATCACACATTCTTCGAGACAGGAGTGTGAATCATCACAGCTACTGACAACTGTATCCCCTTCCAAGGCTCTGAGTTCAGAGCCATTTACGTAGATTACACACTCTTCTAGAACAGGGGCTTTGAGCCATGCATAGACAAGAGTGGTGCTTACATGGGGAACAAGTCAGGCCAGGAGAGATGGAGAGGCCAGCCTCCAAGTTAACAATCACAAATAAGACCCTCGAGATACAGAGGTGCCAAGGGAGCAGGACCAGAGGAAGACAGAGGCAACGGGAGATGTGGAGGCGGTTTGGGGTTTTTGTTTTGTTTTTGTTAGGGTCAAGAACTAACATCAAAAGTGATTTACTTTCAAATTTCACTGTGTAACTTGAAAACTGAATTATAAAAATGCACATATATCTGCATTCAACAGCTAATTAAAAATAAAATGCCCATCTACTCTTTTAGCCTTTTATTGATTCAGACCACAAAATTGTAAAACATAATGTTTATTCTCAGTACATTAAATATTAACCAAGTACTCTCCACTTATCATCTCCCAAAAGGATCCTTAAATGGAGTTATCATGGGCTGAGGAGATGACGCAGCAGTTCTTGCTTCATAAGCACGAGGACCCGAGTCCTGGTCTCCAGCACCCACATAAAAGCCGGAGGTGTGTTGACTAGAACTCCGTTGTTCCGAAAGTGGAGACGAGGAAGCCCCGGAGCAAGCTGGAAACCTGCATCAGCCAAATGGCAATAACTAGCTTCAGCTGAAGGACTCTGTCTCAGTGGGTAAGGTAGAGTGGTCAAGGAAGAAAGCTAACATCAAACCCAGGGGTGTGACATACACACACACACACACACACACACACACACACACATGAACACACAGACCTACACTTCCACATATGAAAACACAAACCCGCACTCACAAAAAGAAAGAGAGAGAGAGAGAGAGAGAGAGAGAGAGAGAGAGAGAGAGAGAGAGAGAGAGAGAAGAAAGAAAGAAAGAAAGAGAGAAAGAAAAAAGAAAGGAAAGAAAAAAAAGGAAAAAAAGGAAGGGAGGATTCCCATAGAGGGCCATCTGGATAGCAACAGTGAAAAGCAATAACTTCTTGACAGTCTGGTGTGGTAATGCTACAACAAGCAGTTTTAGTATCAGACAAATGTGGTTTTGAGCCAGACTCTGCTACTACCTGGTGGTTATTGAACTCTCAAAACTTACAGGGGCTGCTGTAAGGATTAAAGAAAATAACCCATGCAAGATTAGCGCAATGGTTTGCATATGGCGATGGAAGAAGGACAAGCCATGTACACACATATCACTGAGCACGTTAGAGTCAGTCTGTAAACATCCCATGGTACTCGGTTCATTTTAGCACAAATGAAGATTTTTAGCAGATGGCTTTGGTGGAAAGCTAGCAGCAGAACACCTGGTGGGGACCATTTGATACAACTTGCCAAAATAAAAGGCCTCATAAGTTCTGGATATGGGATAAATAACTTCCTACCTGTGGCTCTGTATCTAAAGGTCACCTGCTCTGATTTGTATTGCTTGATTTATGTACAGTAGGCTCTGTGCTCTCTTTGCCAACATGCGACAAATGGTCTAAGTGTAACCATCAACATTTGGTTATAAAAACAAAAAGAGAGGCGTGATCATTTAGTGCCCAACCATTTGTTGGGACCAGATTGCTCTCCAGGGCATCTGTATTCTTCTTTTCTTGAGAATCAAGAGATGAGAGAGAGCAGAACCAGCCAGCTCTTTCTATCAACTTTGAAGACAAAGTTTCCAAAAGAGATCCAATTTGCTAAGAGAGTCATTACTCTTCCAACAGCCTGATGCTAACACACTTTGACAATCATACTAATTAGAGAAAGCTCTTTGTCAATTGTGGCCCTTAGCTGGCTGGTTAATAGAGTATGCTTTCATCTGCAACATAAAGGGGTCTTTTTATTTTAATTATTTTGTCAGATGTAATTATGGAAAACTGGGTATAAATGAGATTATGGGCTCTATCCTGAGGGGCAACCTAACACAAGAAACTTGTCTTCCATTTTAGCAAATAAGGTCAGCTAGAAATGTTGTTTTCCCTCCAATTTTAATGAACTGCACAATGTTTTAGAATGCATTTTTGTAAAAGCAACAATTAGTGAAATCAGCTTAAACACAGTTAATGGAAATTTAAACATTAAAACAACACCACATTCATCTCTCAATACATTTGAATTTTTTTTTTTTTTTTTTTTGATTTTTCGAGACAGGGTTTCTCTGTGTAGTTTTGGAGCCTGCCCTGGAACTCGCTCTGTAGCCCAGGCTGGCCTCGAACTCATAGAGATCCTCCTGGCTCTGCCTCCCGAGTGCTGGGATTAAAGGCGTGCGCCACCACCGCCCGACTGAATTTTTAAATTATGAAATATTACAGATAATCAGAAAATAATAGAATTGAAAACCACCAGCAATACTTATCAGACTTTTATCATTTTGCAATAGTTTCTTTACAAATTCTGCATGTTTTTCAAAAACTGCCACAGCACCAGCTGGAGCATGGGGCTGAGTGATAAGAGTACATGCATGAAGGAGGATCTGGGTTCAGTCAACCCACAGCACCAGCTGGGGCATGGGGCTGAGTGATAGAGAACAAGCATGAGGGAGGATCTGGGTTTAGTCAACCCACAGCACCAACAAACAGAACAAGTCCTACTCCACTACCATTGCCATCCCTCTTCCTTATTCAACCTCGAGACTGACTGGAGTCTTGAAGTTGACACATATTACTCTTGTTCTTGATGTGGTTTTGTTTGTTTGTTTTGTTTTTTACTTAAACTATGTGTGTGTCCAAAAAAATGGTAGGCACCATTCGAAAGCTTTATGTAAATGCTAACATGGTAGGAACTTTGCTACCTATTCATTAAGCAACATGTTTTCAGATTTGTTGGTCTTCATACATATAGGTGTAGCTACATGCTAATATACATTATCATGGTCTAATTATCTTTTGTTTCATGTATTTCAGCTTTTATTTTCTTTAAATCATTGTTCAACTGAACATCCCTGTGCCAATATTTATAGGTAAAAAGCTTCAGGACCACACAAGCAAATATGTGATGTTAGTAGCCACTGCTGTATGGCTTTCCTAAGTTATATATCAACTTATATTTTCAGTTCTTGTCTTTTCCATATCTTGAAACACTTGGGCACATTATAGTTACTCAAAGTCCACAGTTCAAATAAGAATTCACTTCTGCTGTGCATTCTGTGGCTTTGGACAAATATACAATGACATGTATGCACATTAAGACTACCACAGAGAATATTTTCACTTCCCTAAACACCCCCCATGTTTTGCCTGCCTACTTTGGAAGATGCTTCTCTTTTTACTGATACCATACAGTTTTCCTTTCTAACATGTCATCTAGTGAAATCGGAAAGCATGCATCCTTTTCAGATTGTCTTCTTTCAACTTGGTAGTATGTGTTTAAGGTTCCTGTGATCTTTTCATGACTTGATAGTTCATTTCTTTTAGATGAGTAATATTTTCAATATCTAGGTGGATCAGTTTTTATTTACCAAGTAAAGGTGATATCTTGGTTGCTTCTACAACTAAAAATATGAATAAAGCAGCTAGAAACATCCATGTTCAGATTTTTGTGTGGATACAAGTTTTAAATCCTTTGCATAATACTAAGGAAAGCATATGATAAATCCTGTTTTACAAGAAACTATCAAGGCTGGAAAGATAGCTCAGTGGTTAAGAACACTGAATGTTCTTCCAGAGGACCTGGGTTCGATTCCCAGAACCAAAGCTTGATTCACAAGCCCCTGTAACTTCCGTTCCAGAGAATAGAATGCCCTGCTGTGACTTTCCCAGGCACTGCATGCATGCGGACATACATGCAGGCAAAATACCCATACACGTAAAAAGGAATAAATAAATAAACCACTTCAAAAAGAAAAAGAAACTATCAAACTGTCTTCCAAAGTGGCTGTACCAATCTGCATCTCCACCAGTAACTAACATGAATTCCTATTTCCACACCCTTGCCAGCACTCGGTATTGCTCATATGGTCTGTGAACACCAACTTTACGGGTTTCGTAGGTGAACCCCTCCTTTTTAAACATCATATCCCCATGCTAAGCACACACCCACCTACCACATATATTTCTAAATGTCCCTGAGGGAGTGTGTTTCTCCTGGTCTAAACTGACCCATATAGTGTTTACTAACAATAGCAAAAACTCTTATCTTCCCATAGCAACTTGCCTTGCCTATTCCAACACAACTCACCAGGACTCCAAACTATTCCACATATACAAGGCTCCATGATGTATAAAGACTAATAAAAAGAATAGACAACAGAAATGTTCACTGAGCTTAGAAAGTGTTGATAACTACTGTCCAAACAATATAACACCAAACACCCTCAGAGACCTAGGAACCCCTGAAAGTTCCACACTGCTCCCATTTTTTCCTACTGCTGATGGGGCATTGGCTACTCCAATATATACCACTTTGTTTCCACATCATGGATTAAGAAACTATACAAGAGAATTTTTTGTTATGGCAAATATGTATTCATGTTTCAATAATGCTCTAGACCTAAAACTAACAGTCATTATCTTGCTGAGAAATAAATTAATTTGTAGAAGGAGCTGTGAGGGGTCTTACCACATGCCTTGATTCAGTGGAGCAAAGTCAACCTGAAAGGCTATGAATTTTAAAAGAGCAAGTTTTACCAACCTCTATGCATATTCTCTTAGAAAAGAATAAAAAAATGTTCCCAATAAAAATGAACTGAGAAACGGTTGCATTTTGAGCTGCCACTCCTCAGCCACATTTTAGCAGTGAATCTTGGGCACCTCTGCTGCCCCCAAGCAAGTTCCTCTGAACGTCTTTCCATGGAAGGTGCAACTTGGAATAAATGGAACAAGAGCATTTACTACTGCGACACACAAGAGGAAAGGGGTGAGATGGGAGAGAAGTGCAGCAGCAGAAGGGACTTACTGGACAGAAGTAGGTATTCTCCACGATGTGATTGGCCACCATGCTGTTCTCAGCAGAGAGAGACATGATAAACAGCAAAGCATCCCGAGCTTGCTGGCCTACTGTGCCCTCTCGATGAATGAAGGGTATCAGAAGGGAGAAGATGAGGAAGTTGGCGGCCCCTTGGTCCTCGCTGGTGTGGAAGAAGAGTTCTAAAATGGATGGATCTTTGGCAAGGATGGAGCAGAGCTGGTTGAGCAGGACAACTAGCTTCCCCTCCACAGCTGGGGTTGCTGTCCCGGAACAGGAGCTTAGCAGCATCATCAGGGGCTTGAGGATGGGCTTGTGGTGCAGCAGAGGCTGGGACGACTGGGTGATCAACATCTCATACATCTTTAGCTGCTCGATTTTGGTTTCATCGGTGAATTCCCGTCTCAGGCTCCAAAGGAAGAGCTTTTCCATGATATTCTCACAGACCACAAATTCCAGAATTGGCCCCATCGCAGCATCCTTGGCCTGTTCTTCGATTAGCAGAAAAAGCATGTGTTCCACATAGTTCTGCACAGCGCTGGCCTCATCTGGGGGGATGGACCCATATTTTGCCTGGGCGTTCTTCAGGGGGTCATGCTTCTCTAAGATCTTCACAACCTGCAACATATCAACCACCTGTCTGTCATCCATTGCTGTTCACCATAATTCCCCGACCACACCATCACCATTTTTGGGGTTTTTTTGTTGTTGTTTTTTGTTTGTTTGTTTTTTACCAAATTGGCACAAAAACACAGGAGCCATTGGATATAAAATATCTATAATTATCAAATATGCCAATAGTGCAAAAGTTAAGAAAAGCAAAAAAATGCAAAAGTATTAATGCCTTTGGTATTCAAAGAGAAAACAAGTTGCTTTCCCTCTAAACTACCTATAATGCAACATTGCCTTTTAAGGTTCAAATGCATTAAATGAGTAAAAGGTAACCTGGCTACCCATGTTCTCCCATAAACGCAGTTGTTCTGAAGGCTCCAGCAGAGCAACGTAACTCCTCCCACGCTCTTGATAAACACTCTGCCTCACTTCTCCACTTGGAGTGGCAGCCTCGACGCCAGCACAGCAATGGGAGCAATAAATGCAAAGTGAGAAACTGCAGGCCTAGCGCAAGCAGAGTCAATTCTAACAGTAGGCATAGACACAGGACCCAAACTCTGGAGTCCGAGCATCTTGATCTTTAAGCCAAAATAAATAAGTA
Organism: Peromyscus maniculatus bairdii; assembly: GCF_049852395.1. Taxonomy (NCBI): domain Eukaryota; kingdom Metazoa; phylum Chordata; class Mammalia; order Rodentia; family Cricetidae; genus Peromyscus; species Peromyscus maniculatus. The sequence goes on from NC_134857.1 coordinate 66,061,491, forward strand.
AATACCTCTCTGAGATAGTCAATTACAAAGTAAATTTCTTAAGTTTGGAGTGATACAAAAGCTTTGGACATAGTGATAAAAATAGTTAATGAAACAAAATTAGACACCACCTAACCCATGGCTAAGGTAAATACATTTTATTCAGTATCTGTTGTATAGGTCATGCCACATCCTTGGTCTATTTCCCTTCCTTCCTTCAGAATCTGAAGTTTCTGACCTCACTCTGGCCACCAATACTTCTACTTGGGTGCCTGGAAATTTAAACCATTTTATATCTTAATTTCCATTTACCTTAGAGTGACATTATTGATGATAATCCCATTCAATTCACTCCCCTTAAAACACTCCACCTGGTGTTTTTTAAACCACCTGACATTTTATCAACGACTCTATCTCCGCTTCTGTTTGCCTTTCTGAACAGCATATAAAGCAATGTTTGCCTTTGGCAGTTCCCTCCCGGCCCAGTTCTATGTCGTGTTGTTACATGTTCTGTATTTACCTAACAGTTTTTTTGAGTTGTTGGGGAAGCTGGCAAATACATGGTGTCATGTCAGCATGCATGAGCAATCAGGGAAACTATTTGTCAGGAAAAGGTCTCCATTTCTCACCTGTCAAAAGCATGAGAAAGGAATCTTTGTGGATCAGGTACATATATCCTGACAGAATGAATGCATCTCCATATTATCTGTGATCTCTATCAATTTTCATCATAAAGTTGATAATACTGCTTCATAAAGGAAAAAGTGACCCCACTTTTGAGTTGACATTTTTTCATGAGGAAGGGCATTGCTTGAGTGGCTACCCAAACAATATATGGCCCGTGGACTGGTGGCCACAAGGCAGCCACTGGACATCCTCTTGCCACATACCTCCTGAGAGCACTTGCTCTCCTACATGTTCTCGGGTGCCGCAGGATTTCCTGCAGGCCTAGCTGAGCTTGCTTGGAGAGCATCTACAGAGAGGAACACAGTAACACACTGCTCCTAAAGGGGCTTTGACTTCAACACCAAACGCTCTCCGGCCCCCAAAGGCCCTACCTTGAAGGTTCTGCATTCTGAAGGACAAATCAGCGTGTGCTTTGTCAGTGCTAAGATTTCAAAGTGCATGTGTTGAATCGACCTGTGAGAACTATATTTACAGCTAGGCCTCCAGGTAAAACGTGATTACATTCCTCACTCTGCTCAGACTGTGCAGACTGTCTAAAACTGAGACTGCTTTATATACAGGGAGTGACACACCAAATCACCTCAGTCTTTCTAAAAAAAATAATCCATCAATGTGTAACAACAGTTATGAAATTGTTCTTGCCCTTTTACTAATCTGATTTGAGGGGAAATGCCTAAAATGCTTGTGCCAACACACTTTTCCAATAATGAGAAATAAAAATACTAATGACCCAGATGGTCAACAATAAGAGAATTACAACAAAAATACATCACCATACAATATAACTACTGTAATGTAAGTGAATCATATTATCACACACAAATTGTGTGTGTGTGTGTGATATATATAAAATAATTTACTAAAAGGCAAACACGGGCCTGGAGAGCTGGCTCATCAGGTAAGAGCACTGGCTGCTCTTGCCAAGGATCCAGGTTCACTTCCCTAAACTCACACGGCAGCTCACAGCCCTCTGTAACGCCAGTCCCAGGGAGTCAAGCACCCTCTGCTGCCTTGTGCAGACACCAGGTACACACAGGATGCACACACATAGACATGCAAGTACATACTCATATGCATAAATAAATCAGAAAAAAATTTAAGAAAAGCAAACTGAGGCTGGGCAAAGTAGCACATGCCTGTAATCCCAGCACTCGGAACATGGATCACAGTTCATGCCTGTAATCCCAGCACTCGGAACGTGGGTCACAGTTCATGCCTGCAATCCCAGCACTCGGAAAGTGGGTCACAGTTCAAGGCCAGCAGGAAGTATACAGTAAGATCCTGTCTATCGAAACAAGAGAGGAGGGAAGGTAGAGGAAGGGACAAAGATAAATGAAATTTTAAGATCAGTTAGTTCCTTGCTGTAAACTCAGACTATAAGTAAAAAAATGAAAGTAAAAAAGCTTTTTGTATTAATGTCTAAAAAAGAGGAAAATACTGAGATAAGTCAATTACTGAAAATCCAATTCTCTAGAATGCCTAAGCAATATAAATTTATAAATGAGGATATACATTTATACATGTTTAGGCAAATATTTATTGTATATGTAATGTACTTGTGCAATATACAGCCAAACAATCTATACAACCACAACTCAGTTTCTTCTCACTAATTAACCTGTATTTATATATATTATTGATTCCAGTTCAAGAACTCCACTACTGAGCTACATTCCCAGTCCTATTAGAAGACATCTTTAAAAAAGAACTGAGCTGGGCATTGTTGTGAAATATTATTTTAAGATATGTTACAATCATTTATGCTGTGGAATATTTTTTAATGACGCAAAGATGAGTTGCATTCTTTTATGTTGCATTTGTTTAACTCTGTGAAGCTGTGTTACTTTGCCTGTCTAAAACACCTGATGGTCTAATAAAGAGCTAGGCAGGAGAGAGAAATAGGTGGGGCTGGCAGGGAGAGAGGATAAATGAGAGAGATGGCAAAGAAGGGGGATTGAGAAAAGGAGACAGAGAGGAGGATGCCAGAGGCCAGCCACCCAGCCACCCAGCCACCCAGCCAGCAATGGAGTAAGAAGGAAAGAAAGACATAGAGAATAAAGAAAGGTAAAAGTGCAGAGGCAAAAGGTAGATGGGATAATTTAAGGAAAGCTGGCTAGAAATAAGTAAAGCTAAGGCCGATCATTCATAAGTAAGAGTAAGTCTCCGTGTGTGATTTATTTGGGAGCTGGGTTGTGGGCCCCTAAAGAGTTAAAAAAAAAAAAAAAAAACTACAAGGCAGTGGTGGCACACACCTTTAATCCCAGCACTTTGGAGGCAAAGGCAGGCGATCTCTGATGAGTTCAATGAGTTCCAAACTAGCCATAGCTACATAAAGAGACCCCGTTTTTTGAGAGGGAAGGAAAGAGGGAGGGAGGGAGGAGAACAGAGAATTTTAGGACAGAATAAAAACTGCGTAGCCCCTTTTGGTTTTTAAAATTCGATGTCTATGTAGGTATGTGAATGTGCAAGTAGGTACCTGTGGAGGTCAGGTGTCAAATCCCCTAGAGTCAAAGTTACAGGCACTTGTGAGCTACCTGATGGGGGTACTAGGAACTGACTTCTGGTCCTCCGCAAGAGTATGGAGCCATCTCTAGCCCTGTTTAGCAGCTTTTAAATCCAGTAAGTTAGCCTCCTCAGAGCAGCTCCTTTCTATAGTTTTCTGAGGAAGCTGGCAGAGAAACCTGAGAGCAGGATTTTAATAATCCACAGAGACGAAGGGTTTGTTGACCTGGAAGGGAGAGATACCCTGGAAGCCTTTTACTCACTCGCACCCCTGGCCAGTAGTCTTACTGCATGGGAAATGGGTGTGTTATAACCAAGGCTGTGCTCTGAGTCACAGAGCACCCAAGCTTAGCAAGTGCTGGCTGCCTTTGTGCCCAGGTTATGACAAATCCTGAGCCTTGCTTCTCAGTGGGCCCTTCCCAGGCCCTTCCCTTGCCTTCCCTCCCTCGCCAGCAGACATACCTATAATCTGCTTTTCAGGGTGGTTCTGAGGCCACACCTGGGACTGGCTCCCACCCTAGCAGGAGCCTTGGAAGCTTCTGGGCAGGAACTCAGTATGCACTGAAATGCCAAAGAGCTTCTATCCAAACTGCCGCATCCCTTCAGCTGCTGCAGACTGACTTCTGGAGTGACGTGGCCTTTCCTTATCTTTTCCTTCTGTGCCCTATCTTCATGGGACTGCTCTTAAGCCCTCCTATTTTCTGTTTCTGGTTTCTCTGCTCGCTGCCTCGTTTACCCACTACACTGATTCTAACCTTCCAGACTGGTGAGCGGTGAGGCCGCACACAGTGCCTCCTGCGGGCTCGGCCCTCTGTGCCTATCTGCTGTGTTACTCAAGCAAGTCTCTTCTCGGGTGTTTACCATCCGTCTTGGGCACTCCAACCAGAAGGAAAAACTCAACTAAGAAGGCTGGAAGAGCCACAGCAGGAGAGAGACTAAAAGCAAACAAAGTATACTTTGTAAACATTTCCTTTACAAAACAAGTCCACTGTACTAAGCTGAAAATCATATTTAATAAACTAATTGGCACATGATAAAAGCCCACATTCATGAAGCAAGCCAGTTCGGTTAAAAATAATAAATGTATTGATAATCACAACTAGGCGTGTTTTTCATCTCTAGAGGGCATGTGTGTGTGTGGGGGGGGGGTGTTTGTGGAATATGAATGAGCCGGGATCATACTTAGTTCCATGTATAAATTAATATAATTTAAAAGTAAACACAAAATGAACAGTATGAACAATGGCTTTCAAATTGCCATCAGATCAAAACAGCTAAATTTAACCTAATTTCAAAGCCATTTGACCTTTAAGTAGGAGTGATATTAAGGATACAATTAAAAACAGTCTAGTTCTTTCATAAGGAATATCAGATGTCCCTACCATTGGTCTCTAATAGGCCTCATCAGTTAGTGGTAATGGGCTTGCATATTAAAGGGTGATAAAGTCTAAACAGGAAACAAAGGAGAAGTCCACATTAATCACATCATTTTACCTCACACTAACAAGGGATCATCCCTTGGGATAAATGCCAAGAGACTTGCTTCAATCCAGTCATACCATTGGTCTATGCCTTCCTGACACAGGTGATCACATGACTTTGGCTGGAGCTTACTTATTTCAAGAAAGCCACATGAAGAAAATTCACAGTTCCAAAAGTTTTGGAATGCTGGTTTAAAGTGGCAACTCTGGAAAGACTCAAGTTACTAAGCAACCCTTTCCAGTGCACAGAAAGGGAGGGAGGATTAACTGTCGTGGACCAAATGCTACTGTGTGTACCAGATAACTACCGCAGAAGTTAGGTTTCCACTGCATCCTTGTCATCACTTAATGGATGAGCCTTTCCACTGGGACATTTCTTGAGTACCTATCCCTACAAGGTCTTACCAGGGTCAAAAGCAAGCCTGCTGCCTGCCTGCCCTCCTGCCAGCCCGCCTGTTTGCCCACCCGATGCCTGCCTGACTTCCTTTCTTCCTTCCTCTCTCTCCCTCCCTCCCTCCCTCCCCCTCTCTCTCTTTCTCTCTCGCTTTCTCCATCTTTCCCTCCCTCCCTCTCTCCTTCCTTCCTGCCCACCCACCTTCCTTCCTTCCTTCCTTCCTTCCTTCCTTCCTTCCTTCCTTCCTTCCTTCCTTCCTTCCTTCCTTCCTCTCTCCTTCCTTCTTTTCCTCTCTCCTCCCTTCCTTCCTTCTTTCCTCCCTCCACTTTTCCCTCCTTCCCTCCCTCTCTCCTTCCTTCATGTCTGTGGTGGTATTGTGTTCCCCAAAATATTGTGTACCTTAATAAACTTATCTGGGGTGAGAGAACAGAAAAGCCACTAGTTAGGCAGTGATAGCACACACCTTTAATCCTAGCATTCCAGAGACAGAAATCCCTCTGGATCTCTGTGAGTTCAAGGCCACATTGGAAACAGCCAAGCATGGTGACACACGCCTATAATCCCAGAAAGCCAGCCTTTAATCCCAGAGAGTGGTGGTAGAAAGCAGAAAGATATATAAGGCGTGAGGACCAGAAACTAGAGGCATTTGGCTAGAGAAGCATTTGGCTGGTTAAGCTTTCGGGCTTCTAGCAGCAGTTCAGCTGAGAGCCATTGGGATGAGGACACAGAAGCTTCCAGTCTGAGGAAACAAGAGCAGCTGAGGAATTGGCAAGGTGAGATAGCTGTGGCTTGTTCTGGCTCTGATCTTCCAGGGTTCACCCCAATAACTGGCCTCGGGTTTGATTTTATTAATAAGAACTTTTAAGATTCCTTCTACACATGTCCGTCTGTCTTTCCTTATTTTCAGAACAGGAGTGAACTCAGGGCCTTGTCTTGCCCTGGGCAAGCACTCTACCACTAAAGCTAGGACCTCAGTCTTTTGTTTTGTTGTGGCTTCTGCTTGTTTTGGCCTTTAAGACAAAATCTAAGTTGCCTGGGCTGGCCTTGAACTTGCTATGCAGCCCAAGCTGATCTTGAATTTGCAGTCTTCTTGGGTAGCTGGAATTATAAGCATGTGCCACCATGCCTGGCTTTATTTCTTTAATACTAAAACTATAATCCTCTTGTAAAATATGTTTACTTACTCCAATTGCATAAAATCAGCTCTAGCCAGCAGCTGCACAGACTTGTCTGAATCTGGGATTTTAAAATATGATAAAGACAGGGTGTGGTCATACACACCTATAACCCCAACACTTGAGAGGTAGAGGCAGGAGGACAGAGTTCAAAGCCAATGTCAGCTACATGAGACCTTGTTCAAAACAACAAAAAGTGAAGACACAGGCCCTACCCCTACCAGGGAAACTGCTACTGTTGTGCTGTTAAGTGGACATAAAGTGCCTGCTAATGCTTTCTAGTTATTTGTTTACGTCACTGTCAGGTTTATTCAAAAAAACGTTTCTTTCTGGAGGGGTCAAGAGGAGTGAGAGGAGAACGAAACAGGTTAGTGAGAAGTGAATAAGATAAAAACACATGATACTACATATATGAAATTCATGATTATGTATACTTAATACACACTGTCTTAGGGGTTCTGTTGCAGTCTTAAAAAACAAATTACCATGACTATATGCAACTTGGGGAGGAAAAGGGTAATTTCACCTGGCAATGTGTAGTATACCATCCAAAGTCAGGGAAGGAAGTCAAGGGAAGAACCTGGAAGCAGGAGCTGATCCAGAAGCCATGGAGGAGTGCTGCTTACTGACTTGCTCCACATGACTTGCTTTCTTATACAAGCCAGGACCAGGTCCAGGAGTAGCACTGCCCATAACGAGTGAGCCTTCCTACATCAATCACTAATTAAGAAAAGGCACTAGAGAGTTGCCTACAGACAAGTCTTACAGGGGCATTTACTCAATTGTGAGGCCCTCTTCCCAAATAACTCTGACTTGTGTCAAGCTCACAATAACCCAGCCAGGACTCTTGTTAATAAAACCTTTTTTAAAAAAAAAAAAATTAAAGATAAATAAGAGCTATGAAAAGAACACAGGAAGAAGGATCTAAGTAAAAATACTGAACAGAACATTAGCCTCAGCCATACCACAAATCAGATTTATTGGTGAGTATGCAACAGTTGCATACTACAGGGTCCAGAGCATCAGCTGCTGGTACTCTTTTAAGAAGTATGGCTTTTGTCCGCTTTCAGCTGTCAAGTTTAAGGCCGCTCGTAAAGCTGGAAAGAAACGTAAGTGCTTAAAATGTTGGTGGACATCAATTTTCTAAGATATTCAGAAGATTAATCAGAGCTTTCTAAACTTTCTGTCTCCCCAAGGCTTTCAGTGTTCTCTGTCATTTAGTCCATGACAAGATGCACACCAAAAGCAAAGCTAAACAGAGCAAGAAATAAAAATGCAGATATGCATGTCAAATCCATGCACTGTGTTCTCTATCTCTTTAATGGAGTCAGGGGACTCAGAGCTCTACACTGTGTACTAGACCTAAAACCCACCCTTTAGTTTTCACTAGAAAGATATTGGACCTCAAAAAAGAAAAAAAAAAAAACTACATGCCTCCATTTTTTTTCTCACTACCATCCCTTTTCAAGATGAAAAAGAAAAGCCACTGTACTTTCTTTCTCAAGCATTGTTACTGTAACAATTATATGTTCCTGACATTTCCTTCCTTGCTTGCACAGGGTCTCACTATTAGTCCAGGCTGGCCTTAAATTCATGATCCTCCTGCCTCCACTACCCAAGGGCTAGCATTATAGACATATCCCATCATGCCCAGCTTTCTCTAATTTTTAAGAACTTATTTCCTCTGTATATCAAAAATAGAAAAAGGTCCATACAGTCACAAAGCATGCTATAAAATAAACCAAAAAAAAAAAAAAGTCTTTAAAAACAGCTTTCTTGGAGTACAGAAGTTTTGGTAAAAAGGAGACCTAGATTGTTTTTTAGATAAATGGAGATGCATTTTTTCTTTTGTTGCTTATTTTTTGAGACAGGGTCTTGCTCTGTAGGCCAGTCTATCCTGGGACTCACTCACTAGCCTAATCTGACGGTGAACTCGTGATCTCCCTGCTCCTGCTGCTAAAGTACTAGGAATACAGACATACAGACATACACTACCTTGTCTAGCTTCCTCCAATTGCCACCCCCTTCTCCTGATTAAAAACAAAAAAAAGGACACAATAACTATTACAAGGTCCATGTAGTCACAAAGGAAAAGCATGTCATGAAAAGCGACCAGCAGGTAGGTGGTTTAATTTACCAGCCAGTTTACTTGAGCAATTGATTATCGGGTAGGTCAGTGATTCCTTCCATTTGGACCTCTTCCATTGAGAAAATGCAAAGATAGCAATGAGATAAAGACAATAACCTGCCATACGATAAATTGTTTTTGTAAATGACTATAAAAATCTAACACAAGTACATACTGTCCTTATCCCTGAAGGTAAGTCCAAAGTTCCTCCTGGAAGCATATTATACAGTGGTTTACAATTAATGCATGTTTAAAGTGGCTTCCTAAATTGCCTGGGTCTTCTAAAGTTGTGTTTCTTAGTCCCTGCCTTGCTTTTCAGCAGTTTATTGAGATATGTTATACTACAACATGCTATACTCTGTTATGGGAACTAGAAACACAAATGCATCGCTAATAGCCTCTGATATTGACCAGCTTCGCAATGATGTTGGGGAGAAGATGTTACATATACCACTGTAATGTAAAGAGTCTGATGGAACAGTAAAAGAAAGCTTGTGGTGATGGTGGGCACAGAGTGAAAACATGAAAGAGAGCTGGGACAGTGTCCAGAGGAAATGAGGTCCCAAATGAGTCCTGTAGAAAGCAGCATTTAACCAGATGGAGGAATACTCAAGCAGAAAGAGCAGCAAGTACTTCAGGCACAGAGGCGTGAAACTTCAGGACATTTGCCAAGGATGATGGTGGACAGGAATGCCAAGCAACTTCAATTCCGGAGTCACAGAAGCTAGGATCTAAGGAACTGTCTGTGCCATCCTGGCCTGCGGGTGGGCATATGCCACTGGAAAGTCCAACTAGAGGGACAGCAGATAGATCTGGATTTTAGGTCTACTGTTCTGGTGACTTAAGACACAAGACCACCAATCAAGATGGTGAGAGGAAGCATGGGCCAGGCCCAAGTTCCTAAGCCTACATTCTCCACGTCACTATTAGAAAGGAGGCCACTCCTGGGTGTCTATGGAGCACCCTTCTGTCATGCCATCATGCCCCGGGGATTTTGGCAATTCAAGTGTACTACTATGCCACTCAAGGCCTCACCCCTGGAATGACGGACTGCCTTGGATATGAGCCCAGCTAGTTGTAGAACTAGTTGCCCCTGACAGCAGAGGCCAAGACAGAAAGCAGTCACACTTCTCTCTGTGTCCATGTTAGCTCTGTAACTCAAGCTCTGCCACAGAAGCAACTCATAAATAGTACAACGGAGCCTGTCAAATGCATGTCAGTTATGTTGAATTTATACTGAAGTATCCTAACAAAGATGAATTCTAGATAGTGCAGACTTTCGCTGCCTTCATTTTTCCTAATTTACGGCATACAAAAGTATTGTACTGAGTGGTTAGTGGCACACTCCAGTAAATACAATGTGGCATTTCCTAGAGGCCTCTCGGGCTATCTTGGTTGCCTCGGGGGAGTTGGGGGGCTGTAGTCACAGCAGGTACAGAGGTATGCACGTCAGAGTTCAGCTTGTTTCTCCTGAGTGTGCTTTCAGCCACCCCAGCAGGAGAAGCTATGGTGAGGAGCCAAGGTATGCAAGTCCAGAGAGGAAAGCGCACCAGCCAGTCCTGACAGCTGAAGGACTCACTCCCAGCCCACAGCTCTACCTTACCCTCAATTTTTTGCCTTCCCTACCTTCTTTTTCACCAAGAAAAGTGTCAAAGCTGAGCATCTATTACCAATGTCCCTCTTCAAATGTTCCCTTCCTCTGACATCAGAACTTCTTCCACAGCCAAACTGCCCACACTTTGACTTTCTTCACCACTCCCGCCCAGAACAGCTCCATCTCTTGACTTAATTCCTGTCGCTGTACCACCTAGGATGCTCCAGGGATGCACTTGAACTGCTGGCTAACTCAGCCTCTACGGGAAGCTAGCCACTTAGATACCCACATGCATTTATTTCTCAACCAGTATTTCATTCAAACAGTTGATAGGAAGGTCCCCAGAGCCTCTGCCAACAGCGACTGAGGGCATTTTTCCGGATTTATTTAGAAGGAAAAGCTAAGTTTAAAGAGATTGATAAAAAGGTCTTTTCTTTCATTCTTAAAAAAAACAAATCCAACCAAAGTTAAGGGAATTGCTGAACTATCATAAGACGGGCTCACCCTTTATAAAGGAAATTGTTTAATGACTAACATCATTCCCTCTGACAAGATATTCTCAATTTATTTCAACAGGAGGGTGCTAAGCACCTGCATTGTGCTTCAGATAACCCACAGTGTCTGATAATGCTGAAGCCATTCATGCCAGATATGGAAATGACTAATAGGATTCTGGGACCAATATTTACCCTCAACAACATGGGAAAAAAAAAAAGATAGACACGTTCCTGGCACAGGACATTCCAGGAGCAGTCCAACTGCTTTGGAGAAAGAGACAGGACTGAGCAGGGTGGATGATCTACCTACACAGAGTCAAGAGGTCAGTGGTGTGTCTGTGTCTCTAAGAGCAATGCTGAAAGCCAAGTGAATCCCATCATGGTAACCTCATAAGGAATGTTAACAGTCAACTGTACTATATACAAACACAGCGGACCTCAGAGCAAAGATTTCACCTTCCAAAGGTAGACTCTGTCAGCCAAATGAAAGGTGAGCTGAAAACGGCACCAGTGTGGTGGTGCACTCAAAAACGGGGATCAATAATTAAGTAAATCAAATAGACAAGCATGTGGTAACACACAGATACATTGCACCTGGTATAAGCACAAACTAATGAATGATTCACACAGGTAAAGATAGAAGCAGGCCTCCTGAGGACTGCTGGCCACATCTCTCAGGGTTCACTAGCCGACTCTGGAGCCATGGCTTTAAAATGCTTTAAAAAGTGCAAAGCCAAAGGCAGTTATCTAATTATCAAGAATAACCCAGAATTACTTCCTTTCCTTCACTATAGCAGAGGTGTCCTCAATGCCCACAGTAAATCCATTAAAATCTGAACAATAACTCGGAGTAATGGGAGAGCAGAAACAAGTCATGGGAGCTTTCCACTGGATAGTGAAAAGCAACTCTGAGGCGCGAACAATCCAGAAGCAGAATTGATTTTGCCCCTTTTGATCTAAACTGTGTCCCCTATAATTGCTGTGATTTACAGGCTCAGGGCTTTAACCCATGTGTTGTTTCCAGACACAGGAAGGAACCTGGTAGTCATTAAAAAACTGTCACATAAATAGCCACTTACCAGCTCACCTGGGGAGAATAACATTGGACAAGTAGTAAAGAATACCAATTTTGTTTATTTTACTACCCGCAAGCTCCCTGAGGAAAGGGGCAGGCTGGTAAATTTTCTAAACATTCAACCCTTAATTATCCACACCAGCAGATCAGAGAAGAGCCACAGAGAAGTCAATGAATGAATCATCCATAAAAACTAATGTGCTTAGTCAAGAAGATGAAGACTCGGGCATAGCCAGACAGCTCTCCTTACATTGTATGGAGTCCACAGGCCTGACAATGGCAGAGTGCTGACGTCAGACCCATGGACTTTAGACTCAAGGGATTGAAGTAATTGGTAATTCGCTGACTGAAGAACCTCCAGACAGTCATGTAACCTGCAAACTTCTCCTTTCTCTACTAAGTGCCTTATTGGTTTCTGAGGAAGATTAGATGATATACAGCATTTGAAGTACTCAACAGAGTACATAGTAAATGCTTCATAAGCAAGTCCCTTGGGAAAAGTGTTTTTAAATAGATACATACTATAGGAAATCAGAAGGAAAAACTGACTTTTCTATTGACTGAAAAGTCAGTTGGTTTCTAGAAAGCCAGCTAGCTGTCACTGAGTAGGAAATCTTGGCTCAATATGGCAGAAGCTGGGGGTGGGGGGGTACTGAGACCAGCAGAGGAGGTGGAGGTCATTTATTACCTGTGCCCAGTGGTTCTTAAACACAATCATGCATGTTTCTGGGTCAACTCCCTTCAGGCTGACAGCCTGCTGGAGTTTGCTTTCTGTCGAAACTGATGACATCATAAACTTTTGACACTTCTAAGTCATATTTAATTTTCAAGAAAACGTTGGAGGCAGTCATTAACTTCAGGTATCATGTTAAAAATGTAACTTCTTCAGTCTTCATGGTCACTTTCCAAAACCTGTAATGACAATAACAAAAAAAAATGCATCTTACATTCATCTATTAACAAGATACTGACTACTCAATTTAAATAAAAGGATAGACACCCTCAGAGTCCAACACAAACAGCAGCTATATGATAATTATACCATATTATTTATATTCACTCTAAAGCTTCTCCTATTCTCTTATATTCTTACTAAAAACACGTAAACTAAGGTGCTACTGAACTATATGCATGTATGAAACATGTAGGGTTTCTTCTCTCCACTAGAAGCAACTACTAACCACAAGTTATTGTACCAAATCACTCAAGTTTAGTTTCCATGACTAAACAAACTGTGCTATCAACTTTCACAGAATTTTAAGAAACACCTAGTGATAAGAAGATTGTGAATCAATGGTCACAGGAAAAAAACAGCTTAATAAACCTTGAGTGAGCTGCATGGCTGGAGCTCAGTGCACAAAGTGTGTGTTTGCACGTGTGCAGCCTACGTAAGAGCTCGGTGGGTGCTGTGGCCTATGTATCCCAGCACTCAGAAAGCCAAGATGGAGAGCCCCGGGGCAAGCTGGCTAGCTAGCTGAGCCAAAAGAGTGATTTCTGGCTTCAACTGAGAGACCCTACCTCAGTCAATACAGTGGACAGGGACTAAATCAAGGAAGACACCTGACACCAACTTCTCACTTCCACGTGCACTCTCACACACAGGCACACACACCAGCACACATTGCACCCACACACATGAGCATGAATATGCACAAGCACACACATATACACACATACACACACACATACACACACACAATCATCTTCCTTGGCCCAAAACAACTGAGTTTTGCTGGTTTATTGTTTCTCAATGACTTTACAACGAAACTGAAAACATTCAGCTACATGATATGCTACATCACAAAAGAGGGAAAAAGGCGGAAGGAAGGAAGGAAGAAAGGAAGGAAGGAAGGAAGGAAGGAAGGAAGGAAGGAAGGAAGGAAGGAAGGAAGGGAGGGAGGAAAGAAGGGAGGGAGGGAGGGAGGGAGGGAGGGAGGGAGGGAGGGAGGGAGGGAGGGAGGAAGAGTGATTCTAAATCAATTATTTTGTGGCTATAAAGTAGGTGAAGTTTTCTAGTTTTTCTGAAATATAATCATATTCCAAGTAAGTTGACAATTGGTTAGGATGACAATCAGGAATGGCCCATCAAAAACAAGATAGCGTCTTATTAACTGTGAGTAAAAGGTGGCAAACTTAGAAATGCAAAATGAATTGTGTGGATAAGATATGAAGAAATCTTAGCTACAACACTACCATCACTGGAAAAAAATATTAGGGTCACAGACTGTACCTTGAATATGTGGGGATCTCTGAAAAAAGCAATAAGATTGTAGTATTATCTAGCCAGTTCAATCAGCCCAGAAAAGGACTGGGTAGAGTTTAGAATATAATTTCTTTCAGTGTACAGATTGGAGAGAGTCCAGAAGAAAGTAACTATAATTATCAGAGCACTGGGAAACAGCCCATGATAAGAGTCTTCAGACTTGGACCTGCATGATATGATAGTTCAGCAGGAAAGGCTTGCTGCCAAGCCAGACAACCTGCGTTCAATCCTCAGAACCCACTCAGTTGAAGGAGGGAGTCTTCCTGTAAATTATACTCTGACCTCTTCACATGTGCCATGACATGCCCATACGTGACTGTGTGTGTGCACACGTAGATAGATGATAGATAGATGGTTTGTGGATGGATGGATAGATAGATAGATAGATAGATAGATAGATAGATAGATAGATAGATAGATAGATAGATAATAGATAGATAGATAGATAGATAGATAGATAGATAGATAGATAGATAGATAGATAGAAAAATAACTACAGAAAATAACTACAGATTTGTGCAGGGTTGTCACAAAGGGAACAATGATCAATTTCTCCTTTCCAACAACCACAAAATGTGAGGACAGACAAGCAATAGTGGCGCACACTTTTATTCCCAGCACTCAGGAGGCAGAGGCAGGTGGATCTCTGTGAGTTCAAGGCCAGCCTGGTCTACAAAACGAGTTCAAGGACAAGCAGAGCTGTTACACAGAGTAACCTTGTCTTGGGGGGCGAAAATTATGAGGACAGATCCGGTGGTGATTCAAGTTGGATTTATGGCTAAAGTTCTTTGTGGGTGTAGAATTAAACTCAAGAAAATATGAAATATTCAAAACAAGTACTTCTAAAGGTGGGAGGACAAACCAAATGAAAATATTTTCAAAAATATTTCAAAAAGAAAATATTTTCAAATAGTCATAAGAATGGAAGAATGCAAGAATAAATGATTTTGAGTATGCTTTTAAAGGAGAATGGAAGAGTAGTAGAGTGTTGAGGTACACAGGAAGCAAGACCTGTAAGGACTACACATTCACATACTTGAGGAAAACAGCCTGTGAAAATTTCTATAGCCATGTTTTCTGTAAATAGATGAGTTCCCCAACCTGTATTTCCTAGTAATGCAATGGCTGTTTTCAACGAACACAGTCCACTAAAGACCATGGCTCTTTGCCACAAGTAGCTGTACTTTACTGGACCCAGCTGATGCTTTATGGGGGTGGCAAGCCCATGTTTGTAGAGCATTGATTCACCTGTTCCCACAGCACTGGTTTTCCTATGGTCTCCTTACGTCACCTAGAGTACCTGGCTCATGCTTATCAACATTTAAGTTTGCAGCTTTGTGTTGAGCAATAAAACCAGATTGTGAGTCAACTTCCTCACTGTCCCAAGCATTATATGTCCAAGAAACTGCCAACGCCTTTATTCAGAGAATGCAGTGAGAATGAAGATAACCAAAGCATCTAGTTTATCCCAGAGATTGGAAAACTGCAATACTTGAGATGCTTTCCAGTTCCAGGATTTTAAAAAACCATTCTTCAAAGCAAAGAAGGAACATATACCTTGCCAATTGCCTCCAAGGAAAGATAAAGGGAAGAAAGCTGTTCTCTAAGATGCCTTAATTCGGTTCTCAGAAAGAACTTGTATTTACCCTTCTTGGAGAGAGAAGAATGAGGTTCAGAGGGAAAACACCTTAACCAACGCTCTGAGCTTACCAGTCAGTTTTGATAGAAACAGAACATTAAGTTGCTAGTTCCCAACTCCAGAGCACTTGCTAAGAAGTTATATTCTTCTTTCTGGCTACAATACAGTCTCTGGTCCTACTCCCTCAAGGAATCTATCTTTTCTAGAAAATATGCATCTCTTTTGGTTTATGCTTTTCTAATCACACTTTTTAAGAGAGGTGCCTGAAGATTCAAAATGTATCATGAATACAAAAACAACAGCATAAACTTGAGAGAGAAGGGAGAAATGAAGCAAGTCAGATAACCTAAATTGGAGACAGGAAAATCGATGCCAGAAGATCCACAAATATACCATGGAACTCAATCAGACATCAAGAAGCTAGATGTTTCCATTCCCCATCTCTTGCGCCAGTACCAGAGAATTAAAGCCCTGGCAGTTGTGGTGTACGTCTTTAATCCCAGCACTCAAAAGGCAGGGGCAGATGGATCTCTTTGAGTTCAAGGCTAGCCTCATCTACAGAGTGAGTTCCAGAACAGCCAGGACTACACAGAGAAACACTGTCTTGGAAAAAAAAGAGATAAACATAAGCCAAAAGCTAGAGACAGTGAGTGGTCACTAACCGGAAGGTGTGAGTCACAAGCATGGTAGTCAATGGTAGTCATTTTTTCCTCTGTGCCCTCTGCTCTCTTTAGTCTAAGCCATATGATATTGAGTGTGTTAGGGTGCAGCTTGTCACTCTTGATACATAGCCAACACTTCCCAGAAATACACATGTTCCTGGAAACTCAAATTCCATACTTAAGAGAGCTCCATAGACTGCTCTGACTCTAACAAGTGATTTTTTTTCTTTCTTCAAACAAACTACTCTCTCTCTCTCTCTCTCTCTCTCTCTCTCTCTCTCTCTCTCTCTCTCATATGTGTGCAAAATACTATTTGTAACAGTTATAAGCACACACAGATTTTAGGGTGTAGTTACTAAATTCTTTTGGAGGAGTAAGGGTAGAAAAGAGATAGCTTCCCAAAATGTATTTATAACAGCCTAGTACTTCATCACAAAATTTTCACAACAAAGGTAGAATCGTGTATATTGTTTCCAAAGACATTACTAATTGGCTACATTTCTATCTCATTAATATTATATGTGAGAATATTTTATCTCATCAATATGGAAAGAAAATTCATATTAAATTTTGATGTAACAGAAATAGTAGCCATAAGAATCATATGTGGTTTTATTGGCCCTGTTTTGAATGAATTAATCCTTGATTATTAAAGAAAGAAGAAATGTATGTCCCATATCATAAAAATTATACAATATGAGATGCAATCATCAAAATGGAGGTCCTGAGGGTTCCTTTTCCCTGTATCCTCAGAAGCTGATCAATCATCAAGGAAACTGGATGAATAAGAACAAGCATACTCAAGTGCATGCATTCAAATGTCACAGTAAAGACCAGTGCTTTGTGAGCTAACACATGGGGAAACGAGTTGAGAATCTGCAGTTCCCTGATCCCACCTCGTCCCAGTGTAAAACTGCCTCGACCTCATGCCAGGTAGTCTGACTTCATATCCTCTGGAAAGCTACAAGACTTAGGCAGGTGTCAAAAATCACATTGTTTTTCTGAAAGTTCCAGTAATTATTTTTAACATGCCACTCTCTCAGCAGACTGAATATAAATTATGAGTATTTTGGCATTTAGTTACACATAATCTCATACTATTCTTTGCTTCTTTAATCTTTTAAAAGTAATTAACTTGTCACAATGAATTATCAAAAAAAAAAAAGTTAAGGTAAAGCCAAAGGGATGGCTACCCTTAAGGAGAACAGAACCAAAGTAAGGTTTTTATTAAAGAGAAATGTACCCATATTTGCAAGCCTACTTAGAAGGATCCAATGAGCATGGGGAATTTGGCGATACATGACAAAGGGTTTCAGTGTACTAAAAGAGCAGAAGAAAGATGAGGTCAGGAGCTCGGGTCAGAGACCCAGAGAGACAGAACATGCAAAGCTGCATCGTTCATGTTGAGTTACCAGGTCAGAGCAGGACCTGGAACCTGATGGAAAGGCAGGGCAGGCTCCCTTTCCATTTCTGCTCCATCCCCTCCTGATAGCCCTGTTGATTTGCAGAAAGAGTAAGAGCCAAGAGTTCGGAGCTGTTTGCTAAGCCAGGGAACTGAAGCATTAAGTCTTGACTTCAGAACTTGGCTGTGGAGGTGGCAGACAGGATTCAGGTCTCTGTGTCTAGTTCTGCCTCTAAGAGCTATAAGACCTTAAGGAGCAAAGGGAGGAGGAGTTCTTTATTTAAAACATCACTTAGCTAGGTGGCTGGGACTCAATTTTTTTCCAACTCAAGTAATTATTTTATGTTCTTTATCACAGCTGTTACCATCAGATAACCACCAAAGAAATATAAATGCCTTTGGATAACTATCTTTATAAGAATTCTAGTTGTAAATGGATTTGTATCTGTATTATTTTTACTGGTGAAGACATTTCCTTTAAGGAATCCATAGCCTAAAACTCAACCACCCAACAGTAACTCTACAATTGGTTATCTTGTCTTTTCCTTTTTCTGGACAACTGTCAATAGAAAAACTCATTGTTTCAGAATGTACATTTGGAATGCCTTAAATTGGTTGCTACTAAATACATAAAAAGTCTATTACCGTAAATGTGCTTACCACATAAAATTGCATCTAAGGGTGATGACTCTTCAAATATTGGAAACACCTGAAGAGAGGTAGACTGGTTGCCCTCAATTATAACTAATAGCGTGGGGGGGGGTCATTTGGGGCCCAACGGCTTCAAACCACCTCTCCTTAGAGCCTAGCAAAACCTTATTAAACGGAAATCCTCCTCATGCTCTAATCCCGGCCACCCCCACTCCCACCCCCACCCTCTCA
Organism: Peromyscus maniculatus bairdii; assembly: GCF_049852395.1. Taxonomy (NCBI): domain Eukaryota; kingdom Metazoa; phylum Chordata; class Mammalia; order Rodentia; family Cricetidae; genus Peromyscus; species Peromyscus maniculatus. The sequence continues at coordinate 66,079,851 of NC_134857.1, forward strand.
CAGTATTGTCTGGCAATGCTAGACTGGGAGAAATAAGGCCCCTGGTTCTCCTGCACTTCCTTCAACTTGTGGAGTCTGACTCTGACCCATTCTTTGCTCAATGTCCATCATTTCAGTAAGTAACCTGTTTTATTCCGCCACCTTGCAGGTCACTGGTTAATACAGAGAATATGCACAAAGAAAACTCTCACCATGCACACATTCCAAATGGCTTCAAGCTGTGATAAATGCCAGCTTCAAAACAGTTAACAAGATTGCAGAGCACTGTTAATATACCAAGGAATAATCCCACCATGTTTTACACATTAATTTCACAAGAATGGGCTTCCTTCCAACTAGGTCACATTGAAGTTCCCTACAACGGAATGATAAGCAGAATCAAAGAAGAAAGAAAAAATAAAAATTAATATGTAAATTCATACCTGAAACTTGGTTTGTGACTTTTAAGGCTATTTAAGACACTAGGTATATCAACTATTACTCTTCAATAAAGTTTAAAAGCTACTTGAAAGTTTATTCATTGTTAACAGTACAGAGTACAAAAGAGCCTAACAGGTGAGATCCTAAACTACTACGTTAGTGCCAGCTGTGGGGGGTTGTGACTTCTGATAATGAAGACCTATACGAACAGAGAGGGAATTTGTCTAATTCAGGCCTCAGACAGGGACATTCCTTTAATCGCTACCATGCCTTAAAAAAACAGAGATGGTCCTTAGAAAGACACACAGGAACCGTAAGGATGTGGGACATTAGGTGGGCAGGGGACTGAATGGAAGGGAGACTTACTTTCATTGTGTAGCCTTTTCACTTTTTAAGTCACGTGCCTTATTTATGGACTAATATTATGGTTTGAACATGAAATGTCCCCCCACTGACTCACATACCTGCACACTTGGTCTCCAGATGGTGGTGTGACTTAGTCTGGGAACCTTTAGAGTTGGGGTCAGCTGGAGGAAGTGGGTTGCTGAGAAGCAGAACTTGTTGGCTATAGCCCATCCCCAGGTCTAGGTCAACACTCTGCATCCTGACTACCAATGCAATATTACAAGCTGTGTCATACTTCAGGCAGGACAGCCTCAAACTCCACTCATCACCATACCTTCCTGCCATGACACTAAATCTTCAGGACCATGAACCAGAATAAATCTTTCTTTTCCGTTATTTCCTTCAGGTATTCTGTCACAGAAATGAGAAAAGTAACTAGTGCAGAAAAATCAGTATCACTGAATAAGGTTTTGTTGTGAAAATCTAACCTTGTGGTTTATAGACTATTGGAAGTAGTTTACAAGAGGAATGTGGAAGAGTATGGAGCAACAGGTTACAGAAGTCCTAGGATGCTAAAAACAGAGTGTATTGGGCCATTCTGGTGGGAGCTGAGAAGACTGCAAAGCTAATACAAAATGCACAGTAAAGTCTGTGCTTGTGCCATTTCAGAGGGTTACAAGAGCTTCTATTTGGTGGAAGAAATTTCAATATAGTACAGCATTTGGGTTACTATTTACTGCTCTTAATCAGATTTACATGAAAGAGAGCAAAATATTGAGAAGAAAGATATGAAAAAATATGAAGCCTGGTAAGGAAAGAAGCATAGGTAAGTTTAAGGATGTAGACAAAATGGTCGTTATTGTTAAGAGGTTAGTGCAATTAAAGAGAAGCTTCCCACTCTATACTGGGGTGATGGGAAAGGTCCCTGGAGGGCAAGACTCTGTCCATCTAGTGTATAAAAATATAAATTCTCTTGAAAGGAGAAAATAGCACCTGAGAAAGTAGAGTTCCAGGATAGCCTTGCATGGACTGCCAAGGGGGAATGTCTTCACTGGCTCAGTGCTCCAAGGCCACAGGCGTTGTGGAAGAAGGGGGCCAGACTCCATCACACGCTGGGAGCAGGCCATGGCAGCAGCATCCCCACAGTGCCGCTTAGCAAAAATGTAGACCAGAAGATGTATGGGGCTGTGGTGGCTTATACCAAGCTGGTGGAGCCAGGCAATGTGTAACTTTGTCTTTGATTTACAGAAGCTCATAGCTAACCGATTACCTTGAGTTATGAGGAGACTTCGAACAGTGCTGGGGTTGTAAAATGATGGGGACTCTTAAAGTTAGAACGTACTCTGCATTATGAGATGGCCATAGGCCTATGGAGGTCAGACGCAAAATGTTGTGATGGAATGTGAAATGTCTTCCTCAGATGCATGTGTTTGAACAGTTGGGTCTTCAGCAATGAGTGGCACTGTTTTGGGAAGTTGTAGAACCTTCAGGGGTGAGACTGAGTTGGAAGAAGCGGGTCACTGGAAATTAGGGTGTAGATCTCATGTTCTAACCTGGCCCTGGTTCCAGCCCAAGCTCTCTATCTCCACCCGACTGTCACTGCATTGTAACAGTCAGCTCATGCTTCTGTCCCCACAGTCATAAGCCACTCTGCTGCCATTGCTTCCTGACATGATGGGCTGAATTCCCGGAATAAAGAGCTAGGATAAACCCTTTCCCCTCAAGTTGTTTCTGTCTGGCAGTTTATCACAACAATGAGAAAAGGAACTTCCATTTAGCAGATGACATTTAATTAATTAGTGGGGCGGGGTGTATTTGCGCATGTGCATTAGGTGGATGGGGGTGTGCCATGGTCCATGCATGATGGTCAGAGAACAGATATATAGAGTTGGCTCTCTCCTTCCACGTTCAGGTGAGCTCCAGGGATCAAACTCAGCTCACGGGCTTGTGAGACAAGCGATCTTACCCACTGGGCCACGCCACCACCCAATATTCTTAATTATTCAAGCAAACAAAAAGAGCAGAAGAACATCCTAAGTGAAAGGAAAAGTTCCCAAGTCCAAGTGAAATACAGCAACAACAACATTCTTCAGTCTCCTCTGAGTCCTCGGACCAAGCCAAATACCTGCACAAGGACAGCCGTCTGCTGGAGAATGAGCAGCTTAATACAACATGCTGGCTGGCCATGAAATGCTCAGAAGACATTTAAAACAAGCACCTACAGAGGAAAATCAACTTCTGTTGTCCCTCAGCATGCTCAGGGGTTTGGTTCCAGAACCTCTGAAATACCAAAATCTGTGGATGTTCAAGACACATCCTCCTGCCACACAGAAGATCATTTCTAGAGTATTTATAACTTAAAAGCTGTATTGTCAAGGGACACAGGCAAGGAGAAAAGTCTGTATGTGTTCAACACAGATGCAACGTTTTTATTCTTGAATATTTTCCATCTGTAGTTGGTTGAATCTGTGGATGCGGACATGCTAAGAGAATAAGGGCCAGCTGCACATCTGTAGTTGTGAGGCAGTTAAAGGCCAGCGAAATAAATATGGACAAAACTCACATGTTGGAAAAGGGTAAAGGATTCAGAAGACTGGTGATCTCATTTTTACAGAGCACTGATTTTTAAAGGCTATTTAAATATTGCTGTGCAATAATACCAGCAGAATTAATTTTACGCAGCTTATTTTCAATCAGTGGCATTCATAGCTCCAGTAATCATGAAGTTAATGTTTTGTCAAGCTTTCTGTCAAAGAGATCAGTGGATCTCCAAATACAATCCCCGGGCTCCCCAAGATGACTTTCAAGAGACTCTCAGTAAAATTTTTCAAGGACCTCTTTTTAAGAGAAATTAAAGTAAACCTGTGTGTAGTGACACACACCTATAATCCCAGCACTTAGAAGGCAGAGGCAAGAGGATCGTGAGTTCAAGAGCAGCTTGGATTGACTACATAGTGAGATGCTGTCTTCAAATTTTTTTAAATAGAAAGAAAAAGAGAAGAAAAGGAAAACTCAGAGTGAGTCCGATATAAATATAGCTCACTACAAAGATTTCTCCTGACACAGACAGGACTCCTGTACTACAGCTTCCCCCACGGTCACATGACAGTAGCTTTAACGCCTCCCACTCTTCTACTTTGGACTTTTTGAAAACTTCTATAAAATCTGGCTTATTTTTTTTTAAAGACTAAAATTTGATCTGAAAATCAAGTACCATTCATTACCTATAAATATGTTTATTTTTCCTTTTATGTGTGTGGGTGGTTTTGCCTTCATGTGTGTCTGTGTTCCACTTGCATGCCTGTGCCCACAGAGGCCAGGAGAGGGCATTAGATCCCCTGAAACTGGAGTTACAAACAGTTGCGAGCTGCCATGTGGGTGCTGAGGACCAAGCCCGAATCCTCTGAAAGAGCAGCCCGTGTTCTTACTTAACCACTGAGCCATCTCTCCAGGACCTGAATGTTTCTTAAACGTTCCCTCTTCAAAACATTCAGCAATTAAGAGCAGAGCTGGGTACTTTGAGGGTTGGCTCTTCCTGCCACAGGCATCATTTTGTGGAATTCTAAGGCAGAATTTGACAAGAGATCGGATCCCCTTTCACTGTGTGGTGTTCTGCTGGAGTGAGGCGCCACGCCTGTGCACCTCTTACGTGCCTGCATGCACATGCGCATCTAGCTCACGGCACACAGGGGAGGACTAGCCATCAGTTGCTGACCTTTCAGAGACCTGCCAACAGAAAAGCCCTTGTGTAGCTTGCTGAGAGCGGTAAGAGAGGCTCCCATGTCTGCTTCACGGTCCGGAATTTAGGCTCCCTCCTTCTGCTTTTGCAAGAAACAAGAGCAAAAGTTAAAATGACTTATATTAAGAAATTCCTCTGCCACAGCAAAGCTGGCTGGCTGACTGGCTGGCTGACTGTCACTACCACCTGCCAAGCAGACCAGCCAAGAGGCTGGCCTCGTGAGGAGAAAGGCCCCCAAAGCAGCTGGAGGTGGCACCTTTCCTACACCTGCCTCAGTTGGTGTACTCTTGCCTCTGGAGCAACTGGCCTGGACTAGATGGTTTCAGGCTATCTATATTTCTTTAATTAAATGTCACTAGATTAATACATGTGTGGTAATGCCTCTATTAGGAAGGAGGAACAAGGAAAGGAAAATCAAAGACGGTGTTCTAAATTAAGTCGTGCTTCAGACAGGTTTCACACCGGTGCCTCACCTCTCCTGGAGTCTGAGCTTCAGATGGGAACCACGGGTAGGAACAGGCAAGGGTTCCTATTTGCACTACAAAGCGATCTGCACGTTAGACTCAATTATCTTTCCAAAGCAAAGGAGGCCCAGAATGTATCTCAGACATAGGACTCTCGCCTAGCACATGTAAGGCTCTAGGTTTGATCCCTGGCACCAAAAAAATAAATAAATAAAGCAAAGGCATTGTGAAGGGAATATGGAAGCAAACAGTAAACCTTTTTTCCTTCTTTTTTTTCCTTTCACAAAAATAATTTTGTATGATATTAGCCTATACATCTGTGATGATTCACTCCATCCTCTGCCCTAGAGAATTAGCAAAAATTGATGATCAGACCCTATACTATTAGAATGTATATGTATACCTGCAACTTCTCTGGGGATTAGGTTATAAGAGTACATAAATAAGGCAAGGCACGAAGATACTCAAAATTATGACCAAGTATCCCTTAGCAAGGCATTTTAAAGAAGTCAACGTATTTCTCATTAAGTTGGATAAATGGTTGAAACCCCAATAAAGCAGTAGGTGTATGAGTCAGAATGTACAGAAATAATACATATCATTGGGTGTGAGAATTACTTTCAGCACAGTGAGATGGCAGGTAGAAACTGCACCCAGGCAAGGACACAGCTAGTGAACACTTAGAGTCAATCCCTCAAGAATACATTCCAAATGGCCTGGACTTCAGCAGTCACCATCCTCTGTCCTTCCTCGACCTCTAGGGGTTTTGTTTTGCTTTTTGCCTTTTGAGGAGGAGAAATCAGGGAGACAAGAACATATACAATGGAAGAAGTGACTTTACAACACATTTTCACAACAGCTACCCTGGAGAAACTTCACAAACAGGAATTCTGTGCACCAAAATCTACACCAAATTCCATGTACATTACATATGTACATATTTCCTGTTTTCATTTGCAAGGACTCTAAAGCAGGTAAGTGATCCAAGAGACAGCTCAGATTAAAATTAAAAGACAGATTTTTTTCCATTAAGTAAACATGTCCTTGTTTCTAAAATATTTTAAACTTACTCCCACAAATATAGTATTAAAAACACTGCCAATTAGAAATTCAGTAATAAACAGGATGTTCCATAGAAACATTTCTCAAAAGGAAGAGAAAGTATAATTATAAAACAGAAACAAAACAAATATAAGCAACTAAGTTTCAGTATTAATATTTAATCAATGAGCTGGAAAATTTGCAGTGATAAATTCCAGCTAACCTATAGCTTCTTTCTGTGAGAGCTACAAAGAGAATTTTTCTTTTAAATCTGGCCATGTTTAGTTCTTTGGACTTCCAAAACTACATTTATCATATTTAAAGACATGTAAAGTCTGAGTATTTATCATCAGAGAATATTGCATATAAATATATTGTTAATTGAAAGAATAAAGGGATTGTCTTCGAAAGTTACACATTTCCTATTGTCTATTTTGAGAATTTCATCCATAAGAATTAAATAGTTTACATGAGTCTATTACAGTAACACTTTCCATCTAATATAATCAGTATTCTATATTTATTGCCTGCAAAAAAAACCATAATTACTCGTTGATTTGATCAAAATTACTAGGTGACTTGAGCAATTGAATCAGCTATCCAGCCTATGGAGTAATTAGTCAAATCAGTGGTCTGTCAACATGACTAACATTTTCTGAATCATGGATTAGACTCTCTATAACATTATGGCAATCCTTCCAATTCTGTTCCAAAACTTTGGTTGGTTTTGTTTAACTCACAGACTATTTTCTTCATAATTTATTTTGCTTTGTATACCTATGAGCTTTTCCTTCAAGTCAAAAAAGGAAAGTGACAACATGCCAAGGTTCAAAATTCAATGAAATCTGATACTCTTGTTTCAGAAAAAAATAATGAAAGGACAGAGAGGAAGAAAGGGGTTGTTTTGTTATCAGGTAAGAGGGATGAAGTCAAGGAAAAGGAAACAAAACTGAGTTCTTACCAATCAAAACATTTCTCAGAACTTCCAAATTCCATTAAAGGACACAATCCTGTTGATTTGGTGCCAAATGTTTCTAAAGTGTTCTTACCCAAGAAGAATGTGTTTCGGAAAGAACGGGGAAAGCAATATATTTAAGGGCTGGGGAAGATTTCTTCCATTTACTAGGGTCAGTGAAACATCCATCACACAGACACACAAACACCTTACAGAATAAAAGATCAGAGGCACTTCACAAGGAGATCAAAGAGCCAGTACCTCTGGGAGCTTCAAACAAGTGTCTGAGCAGATCCCCTGTGAATCCTTGCCTCAATCTAGCTTATACAATTATAGGGAGAACCAGAAAGCAAAACATGCTATCAAAAAATATGTGATTAAAAAATAATTAATTCTAGTTTGGCTCTCTCTCTGGAGAAAATCTTTTCAAAGTCATTAAATAGGATAACTACATAGTGGAGGTTTTTAAAAAGCAAAACTATTCAAATTTGTTCACATGCACTGACTGTGAGTAGGTATATAAAACTACCATCTACCCAGCACAATGATAACACGCTCAGGAAATGGTTGCGGACTTATCAGAAGGAAGTAGACACATTTAACTGACACCCTAAAGTCTAATTCCATCTGTCTGGACTAAAGGCGATTGTTACATACATTCCTGTCCCATATACAGTTCTAAGCATGAGTTGTTTTTCAAAGTTCAAGTAGGACTGGAGAGGTGGTCCACTGGATAAAGTGCTTGCTGCACAAGCATGAGAACTTGATTGCAGATCCTCAGCACCAGGGAAAAGCTACACATAGTGACTTGAGCCTGTAGCCTTGGTGCTGAAGAGGTAAAGGTGGACCCCAGGAGCTCACTGGCCAAACAGCCTAGCTGAAAATGCAAACTCCAAATTCAGTGTAAGATTTTGGCTCAGAAGGTAAGGTGGAAAGCAATAGGAAAGATATCTGAGTGTGTGTGTGAGTGTGTGTGTGTGTGTGTGTGTGTGTGTATGTGTGTGTGTGTATATACACATGCACATATACACAAACCACACACATATACTCACAGAGTTACACATACACACATAGAGAGCCAAACAGACAGACAGAGAGGGGGAGAGTAAAATTCAAAATAGAACACTCCCATTAAATTTCAGCAAAATATCTATCTACTTGCCAAGCTGAACAACACTGTGCTGAACTTGAGTGCCTACTACATGGCATCTTCTTAAGCTTATCTACTAACGTTTTTCCTCTCTAAACCTCTTATTTTAAATATGTCTCCCTATGGCAACATAGGACCTGGCATAGTTCTTTCAAAACTGGACTCAGAACTTCTGGAAGAGGGGGAGCTTATCTTTTATTACACATGAGTTGATTCCCATGCCTTGGTCATGGTGTCTCTACACAGCAATAGAACAATAACTAAGAGTAACTAAAATATTGGGGGAAATGTTTGCTCCAGCCAATGGTAGCACTGGCCACCAGGGAGCATGGGATCTATGCCAGATGCAACCCTCCATTGCCCGTCCATCTTTATAGGCACCCAGTGAGTGGCTGTATGGGCTGACTGGGACTGTCTTTTCCATTTTAGAGAAGAAGGAACCAGTTTGCAGAAGTCCCATCGCTGGCAGGATGCAGGGTCTGTGCTGGGAGGATATCAAGGGAGAAATCAAAAATCAATCTGCAGAGAGTGTCTGGGATGACTTCACCAGAAGCAGCTCCTTACTTAGTGCCCCATGTGTGTGAACACATAGCTGAGAGGGATACAGGAAAAACCTCATGCAAGTCGATGAGAAATATGTTGGTGAACACACAAGGGGCTTCTCCTTCCCTCCCCTTTTACTGAATGTGAGAGTCAATAACATTGCAACGAATGTGTAAGCAGCCCTGTCTCCTTGGGACTGAAAGATGTATTCCCTCAGTTGGGAGAGGCATTGCTGCTGTCCGCCCTTTTCCAGAAGCTGATCTCTATTGAAAATAGAAACTTTGCCCAAGACTATAGCCTTCTGCTTGAAGGCAGTCCATACATACTCATGATTAAGAAAGTATGATAATCCCATATTCAGAATAACTCTGAGAGATCAGTATCCCAGCTTTCTGGAGGGCCAAGACGGGCCTTGGGATTTGATGGCTGGTAATAAATGTCTTCTGCCCAGGCCAGGGATAGATCAGAGCACAGATCCTAACTACAAATACCCACCTCAGAGTCTACACCCAAGATGGTATATAGCAAGCACAGCCATCAATTACCTAAGAAACAACACATCTGAGGTTTCTAAAGGTAGTTAGGAAAGGAAAGGTTTTAAGTATTATTTTAAATGGTACAAGCCTTCAAATATGGAGCCATCTCCACCTCTACTAAGAAAACTGGCAAACACACGTCAAGCCTGCTTCAATATGCTCACTTGATATTTTCTAATGCACCGTCCTTTAGAGCTCCAATTGACTACCAAACTACTTTAGGAAGTAACACAAGTTTTTGTGTTACCTAAAGCCCTGCACATTTATATTGCCATTTGGAAGTCATTTATCCTTCATGTTAGGCTAAAAAGTAGTTTGGCTAATTTATAAATATATAAATAGCAACAACATCAAGAACAAGAATAAAAACTTAAGCCAGGTACTCACCTTTTTCTTTCAAAAACAAACTCTTTCCAGGGTTTGCAAGTGTAGCTAGATAATATAGGGCTATATACCTGTGGCTGTCCTGCCACTTCTCCAGAATGCAACCAAAGTCTACTGTTGTTGATAACAGCTCTTCAGAAGGCAAACAGAGCTAATCGATAGCCTCACTTACAAAGCAAAGTCCCAGGAGTCTCTCCTGGCTCCTGAATAGAAAGAACCCACTCTAATCAGAGACTGAAAAGACTAAGGAAATAGTTTGCCTCTATAATTTTAGTCAATTTTATTGGTAATTGGTGAGACATGAATTTAACATGTTTCTAGCCTTGAAACTACTATCCTTTTAATAGCTTAAAATCCTCACAATACCACAGAAAGACTGAGCAGCTAAGTGGTTGCATTTACTTTTCATCCGATGTTACTAACACATAAAACTATTAATCCATGCTGTAAAGACTTTCCTAGTCAGCATTCCACCTTGTGAGTCTACAAAGCAGTGTTGAGCCAAGGGGCTGGCTCAGCGAACTGGTTCCAAGGCAGGGAAAAACCAAGGTGAGTCCGTTTCCAGTGTTTAACTCCATGCCATCCCTTTCTCAATATAATAGCAGAAGAGGGGGAAAAGCCACACAGCCACCTACTCTATCACCCCTAAGCTCCCATCCACAAAGAACCTAGGAAGAGAAAGTGAACATTCTAAGTGGTACCAATGCCTCTGACTGAGGGGCAGCCACATTTCAGGTCCCACACTCTTTGCCCTGTGATCTGTTAAACACTGACACTTGAGAAGCCCTATGTAGGGAAAAGAGGATCAAATCTTGAGGAAGTTGGATTATCAGATTAACTTAATCTGAATCCCTTTACCTTAGTCTTGAAGAGCTCAAAGAAAGCATCAATTATTTTATTCTATGGTCATAAGCTGTACCTCCTTTCATGTAAGTGAAGCCAGTTATGTGAATATATTAAATTAAATAAACAATGTGGCACAGTAAAAATTTAGTGACCTTGAAAACTTAGGAGTAGAACAGGTATTTGGTTTCCAGTTTTCTAACTCACTTTGTTTTTCCTACGTCACATTGTTTCTGTCACTAAACCTCTGTGTCTTCCTTTCCTTCAGAATGCAGGCGAGGGGCTGGGGTAAATCTCAAGGGTGGAGTGCCTGCCTAAAATGTGTGAGGTCTTGGATTCCGTCCCTGGTACTGCCAAACAAAAATGAAAAAAAAAAAAATTACAGCTCCTGCCTTCAGAAAACAATATGGTTGGGTTCTTTGTAGTAACACTCTGGTACCAATTTCCGTCCTACTTGATTTCTGTATTAGTTCCTTTTCTATTACCGTGATAAAATACCATGACCAGGAACAACTTACGGAAGAGAGTTTATTTTGGCTTACGGTCCCAAAGGAAGACTGGTAGAAGAGGCATAGCTACAGGAAGCTAGAGTCGGTACTGAAAGACCGTATCTTAGCAACTAACATGAGGAAGAGAGAATGAACTAGAAGAAGGTAAGACTACATCTTCAGGGATGTGCTTCCGCCAGTAAGGCCCCAGCTCTTAAAGGTTCTATAACTTCCCCCAATAGCACCACCAAGTGTTCAAATCTCTGAACCTATGGAGGACATTTCTCATTTAAACCACCACATCTTCTCTCTGGCCCCCAGTAGGCTCATTGACAAAGCAGGAGGCAAAAACTCTATCTAATAAGGTCTATCACATCACTGCTTTAAAAAAAAAAAATCAACCACACCATACTCAAAGAGTACCACATCTTATTACACTTGGTACTTTTGGTTCATTGCCATTCAAATTCTGGCCCTTGCCTTCCATTAGTAAAGATTTATAAAAAAAATAAAAAATTCCAGCCATCGACAAAAGCTGAAAAATACTCTGGAGTTTTCCTACTATAGAGATGGGGATAAACTGGTTAAACTATTTAAAAGGTAATTTTACATGGTTATCAGAAGTCTCTTTAAGATGACAACCTTGGAAATATTTCACTACAAAAATATTTGTAGTCATTGGAAAGTTGGGAGAAAGCAATATGTTCTTTGTAGACCAATTAAGCAATTAAACTGTTCACATTCAGTTGTGATTTAGAATGATATTAAGTGACAAAGGCAAACTCACATAATTATGCATTGTGCATTGTACATGGTATTATAAAATAAGACTTAAAGAACATACAAACTGTGATTAACAGTTATCTCCAAGTGTATTTATTTTCTTCTTTGGTGTTTCCATATTCCAAATTCTCTACGATAACCTACAATAACTATAATCAAGTAAGTCTGTATAGTAGAGACTGGTCTTTAGCAATTACTAACTTATTCTGTCTACCAAATGCACTAGGGATTCAGACAGAGAAATGTCACTGTGGGCTGGGGAGGTCAAGAAGAGTCCTAGAAGAGGTTTTTCTAGGGCTGCAGAGATGACTCAGTGGATAAGCACTCATCACACAAGCCTGATCATCTGAGCTCAGACCCCAGAACCTATATTAAAGCTGGACATAGTAACACACATGTCTGTAATCCCAATGCTCTTTGGAGAACATGGGAGATAAGAGGCAGGAGGAGCTGTGGAAGCTCTCAGGCCAGCTCAGCTAGTGTGTGGTGCAGTGAGCATTAAGAGAGAATCTGTCTCAAAAAAAAAAAAAGTGGAAGGGGAGGCATGACACCCAGCTGAGGTCTATGGTCTACACATATGTAACATGGTATATGAATGGCAGCACCAAACTCTCTCTGTCTCTCTCTCTCTGTGTCTCTCTTTGTCTCTGTCTGTCTCTCTGTCTCTCTCTCTCTCTCTCTCTCTCTCTCTCTCTCTCTCTCTCTCTCTCTCTGTCTCTCTCCATTTATCAGGGACTTTACCACATAAATAGAATCTGTGCATAAGAGCACAGAGTCTAGGGATGGATTTCCTAGGTCCAAATTCTAGCTCAACTAATTTATCTGGCTATGAGTATTGTGACAGTTAATGTTAAATATCTACTTAACAGAATCTAGACTTACTTGGAAGGTGGGCCTTTGCCATACCTGTGGGGGATTATCTTAATTGCATTGATTGATGTAGGAGGAACATCTTAACTGTGGGCAGGACCATTTCATGGGCCAGGTCCTGGACTAAATGAAAAGCTAGAGAGGGGGCTGAACACAGCATTCATATCTCTCTGCTTCTAGACTGTGGCTGCAGTATAACCAGCTATCTCAAGCTCCTGCTGCAATGTCTCAAGTTCCTTCCCTGTGATGATTGATTAACTATAACCTGGGACTGTGAACTGAAAGAAACCATTTCTGCCTTAAGTTGCTTTTGTTGGGATATTTTATGTAAACAGCAGAAAACTAAGAAACTAAGACATGAAAATATAAGTTACTCAAATTCTCAAGTATAAAATATTGCTGTTGCCAATTCTTTCCTCAGAGAAAGTCTTGAACAAATTCACACAAGGCTTGTAGGTCAGTACCTGCCTAAAGATAAATACTAGGCACCACTAACACAATCACTAGAAGAGCATTTAGTCAATGTAGTAGTTCATCCTTTTGCTAAAGTCTTCCTTTGTGTCAGATATATATACAACTCGGGGCTCACAGGTCTCCAGCAGAAAGACTATCCCCAATTTATAGAGGAGCAAGTACAGCCAATGAGAGCAAAGGGGCTCAACTAATATCCGATCCAGGCAAACCTTAATACAATGCCCAGGTTCCATCACAGTGTCATCCCAGAGGTGGCAGTAAACAACCTCATCTGCATATAGGACTTGCTCTTAAAAAGTACAAGAAGCTTGGCTATGGAGCTCTGCATCTGCTTCCATCAGTTACTGGATGAAGGCTCTCTGATGGCAGGGGACTCACTGATCTGATTCCTGGGGTAAGCCAGTTCAGGCACCCTCTCAAGATCATGATGGGGAAAGCCTACAGAGACAAGCAAACCAAACTAGTGGGAACTCATGAACTTTAGACCAACAGCTGTGGAGTCTCCTTGGGACTAGAGTAAGCCCTCTGCATAATCAAGAGAGTTGTGTAGCTTGATCTGCTTAAGGGGTCCCCTGGCAGTAAGATCAAGATCCATCCCTGGTGCATGAGCTGGCTTTTTGGAGCCCACCACCTATGGTGGGATACCTTGCACAGCCTTGATGCAGGGGGAGGGGCTTGGACCTGCCCCTACTGAATGTACCAGGCTCTGTGGACTCCCCATGGGAGACCTTGCCTTGTTGAAAGAGGGAATGTGGGGTGAGTTGGAGGGGAGGTGGGAGGGGTGGGAGGAGGGAGGAGAAGGGGATCTGTGATTGGTATGTAAATGAATTTAAAAATTCCTTAATAAAAAACATACAAGAAGCACTATGGTCAGAAGGGGTGACACAGGCCAGAGAGTTGATCTCTAGTTCACTAGGTGATTGCAAATTTATAAAGAACTCTGAGCAAACAAGTTACAGGACAAAGGAGGAATATAAAGAAATTAGCACAACACAGAGAAGCATGGGAAAACAAAGAAGAGAAGTGTCCTGGTTAGGTTTTCGTCAATTTGACACAAACAAGGGCCACGTGGAAAGGGGAATTCTATTGAGTAAATGCCTCCATCAGATTGGCCTGTAGGCCAATCTGCAGGACATTTTCTTGACTGACAATTGATGTGGAGGGCCAGCCCGCTGTGGGCAGTGCCATCCCTGAATAGGTGGTTGTGGGATGTGTAAGAAAGGCAGCTGAATAAGCCAGGAGGAGGAAGCCAAGAATCAGTGTTCCTCCGTGGTCCCCACTTCAGTTCCTGCCTCCGGTTCCTCCCATGGCTTCCCCAATGAAGGACTTTATCCTGTAAGTCAAATAAACCCTTACTCCCCCGAGTGGCTTTTGGTCACTGCAGCAACAAAAACACCAGAGGGGGAAATGAGAACATATTACAAAACGTCTTTGTGCTGAGGAGAGATGGGGCTGGTGAGAACACGGAGCTGAGCAAACAAAACACAGTCGGAAGGGAAACGAAGAGAACTTACAAACACCTAATACTGGGAATAAAAGAAGGGGAAGATCAGCCACATCTGACAGTCCACTGAGGGCTAAGTAAGAACTGTTTCCTTCCATTTTGATTTCTATGCCTTTTGTCCAATGTTTTATGCAATTACTTGATTTAAAAATATTTCATTTAAGACTAACAGTAAATCAAAACAAAGCACCATTCAACCCAATGTTCCATTCAAGTAAGGCCGGGTGTGTGAAGAAGTGGACTTCAGTGGGTGACAGACAAGGAGAGCATAGGAAAGCACACAGACATCCGCTGTGTGAAAGGGGACTATTTACGGTCGGAATAAAGACCGACTAATGGCTAATGCTGACAAAGAGCCTGTCTTTTAACATCTCCCAGCATCAAGACCAGCTGACTTACCTCTTGTTTTAACGACACAGCCTTAGCTTGCCAACAAAAATACATGATTGATATAATTAGCGCCCTGAAAACAGTAGGCCAAAACCATGGCCACTCCAAGATGACTCTTCCTTCCAGGACAAAGCACTGTCACATAAAAGCCCACCCTTCAACGTCGACACCCACACTCATTAAAAGGGATGGAACCCGACAGTCCCCAGCACGGAGGAACTTAATGAATATTCCTGGATGGTGATGACACAGACGGCAGTCTCAAACGAATGTGCTCTCCTGGTGGAAATGAGGAAACATAAAGGGCCGTACAAATGTATGTGCAGTGGCTATAGCCCAATTAGCGGCTCAGGCTGGCAATTTCACCACATTATGCCTGCATTAGCATCCCCGCTCTGCACTTCATGCTTTATTAACGGAACTGACAGTGCCTCTCTTCAGTCCGGGTTATTAGCAAACACAAGTCTGTGGAGACTGGCAAAGTGCTTCATTCAGTCAACAAATATTCTGGGGCATTTACTATTCTCAGGTAATAAAGGATTGTCTAATCTTCCGTTATTAGTACAAGAGACAGTCTTAAAACCAGTTTGTATGGGGGAGAGCCTTAATGGGAAAAGAATCCAGAGCAAAGAAAAAGTGACACTAAGCTCCACCTAATAGCCTGCTGGGCACAAAGGACAGCCAACTGACTGGATACCTTTAGGGAGTGAATACATATCCAACAGCAGATCTTCTCTTTCAAGGAGGATATTTTTCATCTACATCTCTTTCATGGATTCAAGCCAAAGTCAATATGGTATGAAGAAAATCTTATATGGTTGGTTTATCCAAATTATCTTGCCTGCTTTGATTGCAACATGACTGCCTAGAGGAAACCTGGGCCAGACAGACCGCGGAGCCATGCTCACAAAGCCCTGGATTGAGGCAGGGGTGGGAGTGGCAGTGGGGGCAGAATGCCCTGATCCGTCAGACCTGTCTCTGAGGCAAGAGTCCAAATGCAGGCAAAGAACACGGCTGTGTAGAACAGAGGCGGTCATGCAAGTGTGCCAGGACTACTGTTTATTTAATAAAGTTCTATTCTCACCTCCAATATAGTTCATAAAACTATCAGTTCACGTCTGAAGTAATACCAGTTTGTTGTCTCGATTTATGGCTACAGAATATTTTAAAAATCCTTGAACTGGAAACATGAATTCTTCTATATCACCCAATATCAAATAGTAGGCATCATTTATATAAGAATTTTTCATGGGGAAAGAAAACATTGAATTTTCCATTTTACTGTATGTATAATACTTGTATTTAAGTATTTAAAAAATTAACTATTAACTATTAATTTTATACTATAAATGTAATATGGTACAAAATGAAATAACTTTTCCATGTTACTAAATGCATAATTACTCATATTTAAGTATTTAAAATATTAAAACTTCACATTATACTATAGAAGGAGAATTTCTATATTTATAGACACTGCTTTTGGTTAATTGTTCAGTTTTTAGCATACAACTCTGAGACAGAACCATTACAGAAATCGTACCACAATTAGATGATCGTTGGTAGCTCAACAGACACAAAAATCATAAAAATAACATATATATGTATCTTAAATGTTTTATCATAAAAATAAAAATCAAACATTTTTCAATGTTATCACATACACTGATGCTATTTCTTCAAGCACAGGCCTGTTGATGGTCATTCACTTGTCTTTCTTGCATAAGCTACACTCATAAATGGTATAATCAATAATGCCCTACTTGGGCTGCCTGAGACTAAGAAAAACTCAGTGAGAATCAATCCCTGTGTAAGGCCTTTCTATGTTTTGTTTGCTTGCTTGTTATTATGGTGCCGGTAATTGAAGTCAAAGCCTTGCACTCTACCACTGAGGCCCCTTGTCCATATTTTAAGCATCTTTACCAATCATTTAGAGGTGTCTCTTCTATATCCAATGTGACAGCTGCCGTGGCACATAGCAGCTTGCCTCTATTCTTTCAAGAGAACACCACTTCATGGAAATAACTCCTTTCCACACACACACTGAATCCATTTGTGAGTTATAGAGTGAAATCATGTAATTATTGTAGCACTGCACACTGATCAGCAATGAGAGCAAATTGCAGCTTTGAGAGTTCATGGCAAATAGCCATCCAGACAGCGCACTCAGCAGGGAGTGTGCCTTGGGATGGAGGTGTTTCCAGAGGGAGTGGAAGGCACTGGAGATCCAGGGATTCCCCCAGTGAGCTAAGAAAACCTTCATTGTATTATACAGAGTAGCCAGTTATGTTTCTTCTTTATTTTTTTTATTAAGGATGTTTTATTCACTTTTAGATACTAACCACAGATCCCCCTCTCTTCCTTCCTCCTGCCCCTCCAGCCTTCCCCTCCCCCCACAACCACCCAGCCCCCATTCCCTCCTCCAACAAGGTAAGGCCTCCCACAGGGAGTTAGCAGAGCCTGGTCCACTCAGCAGAGGCAGGTCCAAGCCCCCGTCCACACACCCCCACTCCCCCACCCCCACATCAAGTTTCTTCTTTAGAGGAAATGTGAGTCAAGCCACTCAGGAAGGGAACTTTCTGCCACATTGCTCAGGGGAGAAGTGTCATGGGGTTCTTCTCAGGAAGGGAAGTATGTACTGCTCCCATATAGCTTAAAATCATCCTGAGAGTTTAATTCATAGTATTTACACTTGGAGATAATCCCTAATAGACAGACTGGTAGAAAAATTACTAGCCTAGAACAGCCCGCTTAGAAGAAAATTGCCACAGAGAGATTTGCAAATGCAGTCTTCCTCCTAAGTCTGTTCTGAACATTCTTAAGAATGCTATAAATAGTAGAAGAATACTTATTTATTTTTTATTACCATCATTTGCATTTGGAGACAATTGGGTATGGTAACTATGCCTCTGTTTGTTACTGACCCCGTCACCCCTATGATCTTCTGACCTAGGGGCAGGCCACTGAACTGGCTGCATATACAGGACCATGATAGCTTTATTTTGTATAGAAACTCAATCTTGCAACACTAGTAGTAATCTTATAGAGAAGGTATTCACCTTAACAGAAGTATCCACCTCATCACTGTAGAAAGACCAAAGTTCATCTGCCATGGAAAAACAGATATGACATAGAAGGACCAAGGGTGGCTATCAAAAGTCTTCAGAGCCAGTTGGTAAGGGTGCTTGCTGCACAAACCTAACACCCTGAGTTTGAATCCCAGGACTCGCATAAAGATGGAAGGAAGAAAACAACCCCACAAAGCTGTCTTTCTGACCTCCACATGTACGCACATGCATGCTGTGGCCCTCGGGCCTACACACACACACACACACACACACACACACACACACACACACACGCACGCACACACGCACGCACGCACGCACGCACACACGCTCATGCAAATAAATAATCCTTTAGTTAGCATTCCTAAGAACAATATGGTAGTCTTGCTGAGACACATATCCTGGGGAGCCAATCCCTTCAGGTTCTGATTCTGCAAGAATGGGGATGGAGGCCCAAGAACCTGTGTTCAACAAGTGTTCAAGATGAGAGGCTACCAGGTTCTCCTTCAAGTACTTTCCACAAAGTACTTGAATCAGTCTTAATCCTTGGACCAATCCTATGAGGAAGGAACTAACATTATTCCCACTGTGCCAATGAAGCAACTGAAGGGAAGGATTAAGAAAAATGACTGTGCCTGTAAAGCAAGGAGGTGCAGAAGCAGGATGAAAAGCCAGTCAGTCCATCTCCACAGACAGTTCAGTCATGCCCCTGTGCTGTACTAGGAGAGGAGCCTATGGGAGCCTGCTAAACACAGACTCAAGGTGTGTTGCTCCCAATTCAGGTAAGGCCCTTTACCCAAGCACTCACCTGTCTTGTTCATTGCCGCCATCATGGTAAGGAGGAAGAGTGTACTTTACCAGTAGAGAAACCGAGAAAGAATGAGGATAATGCCTAGACTCTCAGCTCCATTCTGAAGTGGATAGTTTATAAACACCGACAGCATAAAACAAAAAAGTCCTTTCCATTCCACCAACTCAAGATATAAGAAAGGAAAAGATACCAATTGTTGATTGAGCTAAGGCTATCCCAACCATTTCCTACACAGTTACCTAATGCTACAACATTAGGATCACAATGAGAGAGTCTCTTAAAAAGCCAAAAGCCCATGCCAGCTAGGCAGGGTCCTTAGATTTGACAGAAAAAGCATGACCCACTAAAGGGAAAACTGAGAGGCTGAACCTCATCACAATTTTAAAAACATCCTCTGTGAAAGCCTATATTAAGAAGATTAAAAAAAAAATATATATGCCGGGCAGATGTGGTGGCACAAACCTGAAATCATCCCAGCACTTGGGAGGCTAAGGCAAGAGTAGCACAAGTTTATGGTCACCATAGGCTACCTAGTAAATTCAAGATCAGCCCAGACTACACTGCCTCAAAAAGAAAGAGCGGGAAAGAGGGAGGAAAGAAAGAGGAAGGTGAGAAGAGGGGAAAGGGAGAACCTGATTTTAAAAAAAAAGACAAAGTATGGAGTAAGAAAAAAAAATCCTGACAGCCTTCTGTCACTGTAACAAAACACCAGAGGTAATCAACTCACAGGGGGGTTAGAGTCCTCTTACTGCAGCCTCAGAGGTTTTGATCTCCAGCGAGGCAGTGCACCGTGGCTGGAAACAGGATGGAGAGGGGCAGTTCACCTCATGGCAGTCAGAAAACAGACACACTGTCCCCTTCAAGAGAGCACCAACGGTAACCTAACTCCCTTCTACTAGGCCCTGCCTCTGAGGCTCCACCACTAGAGGACTGGCTGAGGGCCAAGCCTTCACCATGTGGCCCTTGGGAAACATCCAGTTCCCGCTATACAGGATTAATACCTAGAACATTAAAGAACCCTCAAAACTCATCATGCTAAATGTTTCCATCGGAGAAAACTGAATAAAGAGTATGAGGCATCTCTTTGCATTAGTCCTTCCATGTGGACCTCTGACTGCCTCACTAAAAACCCCAGCAGAGAAAGAAAAAGCCATGCTCTCAAGTGTATTAGGTAATTAATGCCAGACACTGCATGCTTTTCACTGGGAACATAGGGCACCCTTATCAGTGGCACTTAGCAATGCTATCTAAAGTGAAATATATATATATATATATATATATATATATATATATATATATATATATATATATATAAAACATTTGCCAGCAATGCTATTTTCAATCCTAAAAATAATTAACTGTAATTGTATCTAGTAATTATAATTAATAATCTATCATGTGACAAGAGCATTTATTTGAGCAGTGGTCATTACAGTTGCCGACAAGAAAAAAAAAATTGAGAAGAGGCCCATTCACACTGCCAGGCACTCACAGCCAGTCATCAAAACAACTAAGGAGTCAAACAGCTGACCTGGAATGATGGTCCAGATACACTCAGCTGTTTCAATTATGCTTATTCGATTCCTACTGTATGCTGGCACTGTTCTGACACTAGGATTTTATTTTGTTTTTGAAAATAGCGTCTCACTAGATAGTCCTGGTTGGCCTGAAACTCACTATGTAGACCAGGCTGGTCTCAAATTCATAGAACTCTGCCTACCTCTGCTTCCCAAGCCCTGGGAATAAAGGCATGAGTCAGCATGCCTGGCTTTTCCCATTAGATCTTTAACATGCCAAACAAAGTTAGGCCTTTCTGCTCATTAGAATGTACTCCCTGGCCAAATGTCTTCTGCTGCTAAAAGAGCAAAACAAATGAGAAGCCAACATCTATATGTCTGTGTCTAATTACAAATGCACATATGCATATACACAGATACACACACATACACACACACACACATACATATGTGCAGTGCATATAATCTAAACCCTGTAAGATAAAACCCAATATGTCAATCATGGTTACTTCTGGAAAGTGAGATTATATGTGTGTTTTACATAATTATACTAGTTTTGCTTATCTGTGTATTGTTTCTACATGTGCCATTGGTATTGCATGTTTTCATTTAGTGGAAAAGGAAAAGGCTAGTCAATAGGGAGTGCTTTTCCCTCTTATTAATAAATTCTATCTTAATGGCACAATTATAATAACAATAAATATATTCACTCAACCAATCTGATAATGATTGGATATATAGTTTACTTCTAGGTTTTCAGTATCAAAATCAGTATGCCAAAAATATTCTTCTAAGCATAGTCATGATTTTGTCTTCAGTTTTTAAAAAAATCCCAGAAGTACGAATTTTGGATCAAAAAATGTATGCATGTGAATACTTCTGCTCCCCAAAGCTACACCAATATTCTAGCAGTTAATGATGCGTGCTAGGAGTGCCCACCCATGCTACTAATTAACAGAGGATTAACATGCTCTTGTTTTTTCTAAAAGTTCACTGTAGAGGGGGAAACTGTTTCTAACAGTAGATCAAAATACAAGTATGTGTCCATTCAATTAGAAGATCTGTCAATTTTATTTAAATTGCAGAATTCTGTCCGATCTACTCAGGTAATGTGCCCTCCACCCCCGTCATTCTGTAGCACTTCGTACTCAACTCAGCGATGTTTAGTCTTCAGACCTTTGTGGATTCATGTCTCCCAATCTTCATCCTGTAGAGATCAGCCTCCCCAGCGAGAACTGGATATGACAGACATGCCTTTTAGCAGTGGCCACTTCCTACGGGAGCACGGCACAAATGACAGTGTGGGTTTTGTGCCACTGTGAGGTCTGAGGGAGTGCTTTACCCTTAGTGCACCTACAATACATCTATAAAACCTAAAAAACTTCCAGTGTAATAGGATGAGGATGGCCACAGCAATTGTTTCAAAATTCCTTTCCATTTCAGAATGAGCAAAACTAGGTCTGCAGAGCTGGGCCTAGAACACAGAGCGCCTTTATGCCAGCCTCAAGCTCTTTCTCTCATGCTGTTTTGTTAGCTGAGAGGTTTTCCACGTGCTGACTAGAAGCCAGAGACACCTTAATTCTCACAATTACACTTAATCAAAGCAATCTGCGACTTGAGATTTAAGTCTACATGCTCAAAATACACTCAGTTTGTAGATGTCTGTCTGGTTACATAAAGCAGATATTTTAAGTTGCAAGCTAACAGCAAATGGGTTTACCTCTAGCTCCGAAGCTGATGAACGATTGATTGTAACTCTCTGCTCCAGTACAGGGCTTCTGATTGCATTAGACAGAGGGCATGAGGACTAATTAAAAGCGCTCATATGTTCATCACTGTTGATTGGGCATAATCCACTACTGAAGACGCAAGTGCTGCAGTCTCTAAAGTGACAGCGAAAACAGGTGAGTTTCCACTCAGAACCCCCACAGGCCATCTGTCTTGATTTCAGCATAAATGGGCTTTCTCTAATAACCTCAATCACAAACAGAATGACAGGCAGAAAACCTTAGGCCAAATTTTACTATTCTATCTGAGCAGGGTCTGGCCAGGTCTGCTCACATGACATGTGATCAATAAATAATTACGGTCGATTGGTAAATAGGTCTGCAGGCATGCTTTAAAGGTTTTCAAAACTAATTTTTCTAGACACCCACGTAATTGGAAGTCATGATCTGTGTTCCAGTGAGCTAAAGGAAATGCATCCCATAGACCCCTAAACAGACGCAGAGCTGACTCTCTCATATAAATGGTCCAGCCCTTTAGCAAGTGACTGCTGCTCATTCTCCCCATCCCTATATGGCAGTCATGGGCCAAAAGCCATGGGTGAGGGAACCCCTCTTTTCTTGTTAGAAAGGACCTGCCCTTTTTAGTGGGACCTCCACTAAAAAGACAGGAGGTTGGGGAGAAGAAGACCAAAATTGATGAATAGAAGATATCTGAGATATACCTTTCAATTCACATGACATTATCAAGAATTTGACAAATGTAAGTGAATTTAAAATTGCATAATCTGTACTAACAGCAAGGAAAAGAACTAATGGAATTCAGGACAGGAATTATAAACCTAAGGTAGAAAAGGAGAAAATTAATGAAGATTCTGAGCTTGAAAAGCTGCCCTGGTTTAAGCAGTAAAATGACAAAACCAAGAAAAAAAACGTAGATCCAACAGGAAAAACTGTAAGACAGCTATTTAAAAGAGCTCTTGGTGTATTTTATTGGGGCATAGGTGTGCCGTGGTGTACATGTGGTGGTCAGAAGATAACTCTGAAGCGTCAGTGCTCTCCGATCGTCTTCTTAGGGGCTCCAGCCACAGAGCTTGGCTTTGCAATGCACTCTTGCTCACAGAGCTGTCTCAGCCCTGAAAGGCCTCTTGAAAGCAACCACATGGCACTGATTTCTGAGATGCCACATGTCTACGTACTTTGTTTCTTCCACATGAATTATTGGTGAGCAAAGTTCACAGTTTCTAATTTGCAGCTTTCTTACACATTCCTTAAGTACCCTTATTCTGACTTTTATTCTTCCAAATTCATGTCTTCTTTACCTTACTTCCTTCTTAATATATCTATTACCAGGTTCCGGGGAAATCCAGGTTCCCTCCCTGTAGTTACCAAAGTAGTTTATATAGGGATCAGTGGGCCTCCAATTAGCCATCAGTTTAGGTACAGTCATCAGTACAAGGAACATGATACTGAAGAAATCAAGCATTGCCCCTATTCTTATTGGGATCAGTCTAAAATGGAGGGGCAGATATGATATCCAAAGTCCGTTCTAGTTCCCAAGTTTTTAACTCATTCCTTTTCTTCTCATTTTTACGGCTCTAACTTCACATTTTTTATTTCCATTACTAATTACCTCTAACACCCACAAAATAATCATTGCCATATGTGATGGTTAACCATCATTGTCACCGTAACTGAAATCACCATGGAAACACCACCTCTGAGTGTGTCTGTGAGGATGTTTCCAGAGAGGCTGGACTGCGGAGGGAAGATCCCCTCCACATGTGAACAGCACCAACCCATGGACCGGGCTCCAGACCAGACAAAAGCAGAGCATGAGCTGAGCACCAGCCTGTGTCTCTCTCCCTCGGCTTCCTGACCGCAGAGGCGGTGTGAGCAGTGTCCTGCACCCCGCCACCATGCTTACCCACCACGACGGCCTGTGACCCACAACCCCCCCTTTAAATTATTTCTTGTACACCAAGGAAAACTAACATGTCATATGAAACATTTAATCCTTGAATATTATGTTTTGTAGGCAGGGTCTCACTGTATAGCCCAGGCTGCTGTCAAACTCGCAATCCTCCTGCCCCAGCCTCTAGTGCAGGGAACCCAGGCATGCACTATACACTGAGCTTAGAGAATCTGTTTTCTAACAGACAGACATAGCCAAGCTGGTTCAGAATGTAAAAACGAAGAGGAAATACAGGATTTGATTTAAAAAAAAAAAAAAAAACAAGGCCTCAAAAGGAAAAAAAAAGTGTACTGCATTACTTGTGATGAACAAGGATCATGGTTTGGTAAAGGTTATTAGAAAGCAGGCCGGTGAAAACAGAAAGCCGGCTCTTCCACCTCAAAAGCTGGAGCCTAATCCCATGCAAGTCTGGCCACTGGGTCATTCAATCCTGATTGCTTAATGAAAGTGTGCAAATCAGCAGACATTATGCTGGAACGTTCCAAATGTCCCTAATTATGGCCAAGTAGATGAAGGCCTTAAAAATTATACTTCACCCTATTTGAAAGGGTGTCTGGCACATCATTAATTAAAACACCTCAGCTCCCCTCTACATTAGCAGCATGATAATTATCTTCATACAAAATTTGCTTTATAACACTTGAAATGCTTCAAGTCGTAGGGTGACAACAGAATATAAACAAAAAGGCCCATGAATTAAGGCTGCAGTCCAATACTATATGACTGCGGATCAAAGTTAAGAGCTCCCCCATTTGGGAATAAGGAGTAGCAACAGGCCAGGGAAAGAAGTGCAGTAATTATCCTGAGGATTATTGTAGTAATATCGGCCACGTCTGAGCTTTCTTGAGTCTCACATTGCACGAAGAGGTGTTTTATATACTACACGCTCTGAGATAGTAACTTAAAAAGGTTACCCAGCTTGAATCGACAGGGTGGAGGTGAAATCCAAACAGGCATCAGATAAAGCACTTTCTCACACAGGGCTGTGAAACCCGAACAAAGAACAGCCAGCGAGACTGAGGCGTGAGGAAAGAGTGATTCACCAAGCTGATCTTGGGGGAAGCACAGGGTGCACGCTTCTATCTAATTATTCAAACAACATGTACTGCATGCCTGCTCTGTGCCAAAGCCCAAACGCTGCCCTGGCCTCCAGACTCAGAGTGCTGGGAAGTACTATAGACCCCTAAGTGAGGAGACTGCCTGTGGCAGAGGACGGCGGGCATCAGAACACCTGCCTGGCAATGGAGAACCCAGCTGGAGAACCCTCTCCTGAACCTAATCCTGTTGTGATACAGTGAGAACAAATCCACTCCAAAAGCACTGAGTTTTAACTATTTCTTCTCAACGACAGAGAACTTGGAATCTTCCTTAGAAGGTCTTTTCCTGGAGATGAGAAAGTGAAGCACCATCCTAGTAGTCAGACTTCGAGAAGGACTCCGAAATCATAAGGCCCGGCCATCCGAAAGCAGAAAGGTCCAGTGTTATCATGATGCTTCAACCCAGCTCTGCTGTTCCAGTGTTTAAAAACATGCTCTAGTGAGGTCAAATATATCTGGCCTTAAATTCCACTTCTGCTCCCTACTAAGTCCATAGCTGGAGACACAGTACTTAACCTTTTGTGGCCCCAATCTCTGCTGTTTCAAAATGGAGATAACAACCTCTATCTGACTGGCACCTTGTGGGTATGACAGTATGCTCTTCACGGGGGCTGTGCAATGCCCTACCACAACCCTTCGGAGGGACACTGGTAATATTACTAGCCCCTGCTTGGGGGCAGCCTTAGATAATGCTTTTCTGCACTAAAGCAGTGCATGATCACACACACCACCACCACCACCACCACCACCACCACCACCACCACCACCACCACCACCACCACCAATAACAATAACTTGCTAGCCAAATGGAACAGAAACAGAAAAAACAGGGTGGCAACCTAATCCAAAGCAACTCTAAGTTGGTCACCAATCTGCATTAGGCTTGAATATCAGAGATGATGATCCATTAATTTTGCCAGTCACGTTCCTAGTTCAATTCTAAGTGGTAAAGTGACCTGGCAGCAGGCAGTGAAGCAAATAAGCCTGAGACAGACCAGCAGCTTAGAGAATAGCTGGGTACAGTGAGGAACAACAGCCGGGCCTGGAGAACTTGTAGGGATCCAACAGCCTTTGATTCCAGCCACTGGGTGTCCAGTGCCTCTCAGCCCTTGCCCTTCCTGAAGCCTGCTGCTGTCTTTGCCTGGGATCTTACAATATGCTTCCTACTATCTAGGTCACAGAAGGCTCTCTCTGTTCTCTGTGACCAGAGACAAGCTAGGTGGGAAGCCTACGCCCACCCCGGAAAGAGGCCACAAGGGGGCAGGGAAGCATTCACTAAGGTTCTTTGTTAAACCTCACTGAATGGGTGGGGAGGGCATGACTGATTCCTTCAGATGAAATAGGCTAAAGATGCCTCCCACAGACACAGTCTGCCACAAGAAACACCTGGTGTGGGGGGGAGGGTACAAAACATCCCTTGTGAGTGAATGACATCTTGAAGAAGTTCCATGAAGGGCTGAAGATGCGTCTCAGTTGGTAGTGTGGTACAACCTAATAGGCACAACCTCAAGTTCAATCCTCAGAACCACATAAACTAGACGGTGGCATAAACCTATACTCTCAGCACTTCAAAGCCAAGGCAGGAGGAGCTGAAGTTCAAGGTCATCCCCAGCAACACAGTGAGCCAGACCGAACTACATGAACCTATGTACAAATGGTTAAAAAAAAAAAAGAAAAGAAAAGAAAAAGAAAAAATGCAATAAAAAGAAGTTCCACAACGTACAATACCAAAGTCCAGAAGTGCTAGTATTTTTAACCACGATTTCTTGAGATAGAAACAAAGACCAGATTTGCTGGTTTTAATCTTTGTGACAGCTTTTGATTAAGGGATGAGAAAAATAAACACTGCCCAACATCCTTACAGCAACGGCTCAAACAACCACCAAACCTAAAAGCAACACTTCCCTCTATCTTCACCCAAGTAATTTAGAAAATGATAGTCAAGACGGCAGGCTCCCCAGGCCTGACACATGCCACAACGCCCACCTCCTAGTCTGGTCTTTAGTACCACACCAGTTTTCTGATAGCACTTTTGGGGTTCCTTCCCATTTAGCATTCATTGTGTTGCGTGGCTTATGGCCCAATTTGTTCCATTTCACGCCATCTGGTTTAAATGTGTGAGTTCTGTATTGCAGCAGAATGGGTGATGTGCTCCCCATAGCGACTTGCTTCACTGCCTTCCTCAAATCTGCATATAACAGAGAAAATTTGTTTGCTGTAGGTTCAAAGGCAGCAGCAGCAAGCACTCCTGCATAAATCAAACCTGGAGACGGAGACAGGGGTACTCTAGCAGACCAGAGCATAATTTATCTCGATTTACTTTTTGTCAGACCGCTACTCAGCCAGGCCTGAGGTCAGTTGTTTCCATTAGTTTTTTTCCTTCAGCCACCAGAAGGACCAAGTTCAAATGCAGCTGCTGTATTAGCAAGATATTTGCCTCTCACTGGGCTTAGGCTGGGCAGAAAAATTCACACACAAAGCCACTGGCCTGAGACTGCTGGTCAACCCGCTATGAGAGATACCTGGCGTCACAGCGCTCGGGCTGCTCTTTGCAGCCCCACAGTGTTTACTGTTTTCCCTCTGTACAAGATTCAATGCCTCCCTGACACTGAGTGGCAAGAGCTCAAGGTGATAAGCAGTGAATCACAAGCTTCAAGAAGTGCTTTTTGCTTTTGTATTTTTTTTCCCAGCCAACAAACAAAATCATAATTTTTAAAGCTAGTAACCCTTCAGAATCTGAATCTCAAGGATGTTTCCAAACTCCTCTGGTAACGGTATAAACGCAGGGGTTCAGCAATACTCAATGATCCTTCAGAATGTGAAAATAAGATAATCATCAAAACTCAGAGCCAGCCAGAAAGCCCGCTTCGATCAAAAGAGATGAAGCTGACCTGCCATTTGAGATGATTCCTATTTCTGTCAGATTTATTAGTTTCTCGGATCAAAAATCAAAGAGCCTTGAGTGTCTATATGTCAAGTACTCAACACGTCCAAGGGTACTTCTAGGTGACCTCCCTTCTCCCCAAGCTCAAGGGCCAGTCTCTCCCCTGGAATGTTAACTTGCTCACACTGAGCTTCCAGCCCCCCCCACACACACACAGTGGTTCCCAGCTGCCTGTATCACTCTAAAATTCCTGGTGAGTGCTACGTATGTGAGTTCTGTATTGCCCAGTCACTGTCATAGCCCCCATGCCTAGATTCACTGCCAGACCAGTGTCTGTACTCTTGCTCACTATCCAAGGCCAAATAAACATCTACTCCAAGATGAGAGGGCATCACTTGCTCAAGCCTCCTTTCAGATATGGCCCAGGGAGAGCAAAGAGCCAGAGTTTTGTGAATCAAAACATTTGGGATAGCAGGCCTAAACTTCCTGATATCCCATCATGAGTTCAACACAACCCAATTCTTCCTCTCTAAAAAAAAAAAAAAATGTGCTAGGGCCTCTCTACTGACTTTCAACTTCGTCCTTCCCCAAGACTTCTCCTAGGAATAATAAAAACACACATAAGATTAATTAATAGCATTTAAGAAAAAACATAGTCAGGAAAAATGTATGGGAAACTAATTGAGTAAAATACCCCAAAGAGATTGCTCTTGACTTCGCTGGCCCAGTGACAGGAAAGGTATAGATCAAGAGTGCCACTTATGTCACTGAAGTTTGTATTTGTTTTCATGTTGCTTGTTGTAACTACTGGGGGTTAAGGCACCCACTCAGCTGTTTGTATGTTGAACCTTACAAGCACAAGGACCTGAATTCAATTCCCAGGATCCACACTGAAAAAGCTGAGCATAGCGCCTTGTACTTATAGTCCCAGCCCTATGGAGGAAGAAAACAGGTGAATCTTCAGGGCTTGCTGACCAACCAGCCCAGCCTAGCCTACTTGGTGAGTTACTGACCAAGACACAGTGTCTCAATTAAAAAAAAAAAAAAAAGGATGTATAGACAGTGTCTGAGGAACAACATTCAAGGTTCTCCTCTGGCCTCTACATGTACCTAAGTAAACATGCACATGCACACACACACACACACACACACACACACACACACACACACACACACACACCTACTGAGAAAACTAGGTATAGTGGTGCATACCAGCAGTGATGAGGTAAGCGTCCAAGGCTGGCTTCAGATAGTATAGCATATTACAGGCCATCCTACACTGCATGAGATTTTTGTCTCAAAACAAAGTACTAAAAGGTGAGGAGGCAGCTCGCTGGTAGAATATTACACCAGGCCCTGGATTCACTTCCTAGCACTACAAACAAAAAATTCTGAGAGATATACACATTAAAGAACCACAAAGGATAAGAACAAGATAAGTATTCTAGGGGCTGTGGAGATGGCTCAGTGGATAGTCTGTGCTGCACAAGCATGTAGACCGAAGTTTGGGACCTTGGGACGCACATAAATGGCAAGGGGGCGTGGTGAGCCACCTTTAATTCCAGGGCTCAAAGCAGAGACTGGAAATCTCTAAAGCAAGCTGGCTATTTCAATTAGCCGTACTGGCAAGCTCTTGGTTCAACTGAGAAACCCTTCCTCGATGAACAAAATGGAGAGTATTTGGGGAAGACTCCTGACATCAACCTTGGATCTCCACATGCACCCGTACATGAATGCATCTACACACACACACACACACACACACACACACACACACACACACACACACACACACAGAGTCTAAAACATTACCACACATATAATAATAAAGTCCTCTTCAAGTCAGAGGATAGCAGTAAAGGGAAGAGCTAAGGGCAAATGGACAGACAACCACAAAAGGACCATATCAGTTTTGTGCCCTTGTCTCCCAGCTTTTGGGGGTCCCCAGCTGAATGCTCAATGAATATTTGCTGGAACAGTGCATAAACAAAATGGCTTCCTCTAACAGCTTGGGGGTTTTGCTTTTAACAAAGAATAAAAGAAATGTCCTTCCCCTCAGAATCTCTACTAAAGACA
Organism: Peromyscus maniculatus bairdii; assembly: GCF_049852395.1. Lineage (NCBI taxonomy): Eukaryota > Metazoa > Chordata > Mammalia > Rodentia > Cricetidae > Peromyscus > Peromyscus maniculatus. Next base: position 66,109,932 of record NC_134857.1, read on the forward strand.
GCATTAATTCCACTTACTGGAAGCCCTCCTAAGGATGACAGAGGGAAGAATGTAAACCTCACACAATAACCATTTTAGGCAATAAATGATCAAATGCTACTGTGATAGCAAGTAAACAAATCTGTCACTTCACCCATTCTCTATGCTGATGCATTAGCTGGGAGTGAGCCTTTTAATAGAACAGTATAAGTCATTCGCAAGTTTGCCAAGCACCTTCTGAAACATACATTCATTTGCTTCAAATACCACCTCTTCCTAAGTTGATTTTCTCCTCCAACCACATCAACCACAATTACATCACATGTGTCAGATCCATGTGGTCCAAATGATGGACAGGACCCCTTAATGTATCACCATAGCAACAAAGGGACTACATTTCCCACTCTCTATCTGCCACAGCCCAATCAATTATTTAACATGCCTATACTTCGGTTGCATAGTATAAATGAACATGTTCATTAGCAGCAAGAGTCAGACCTGAGAAAAATCACAAGCACCAAACAGTAAAGTGACCACAAAACAAACATATTCTCGTTGGGGGTAACATTACAATGCATAGTATAAAGGGATGGAGGAGAGACCTTTCTTAGTTTTAAGCTTCTGCTTTAGAATGACGTGAGCTCATGCGTTCCCAGCTCTTGTTTAAGGAGGCGGGTAGGGATACAGGGTCTCAGGAAAGAAAAACACATTAACTATACATACACCTTTTATCAAAGGTTACTGAAAATGGGATGATTATATGAGACAGAGAGCCAAAGAATGAAATTCATTTTTAATTAATCTTCTATACCTTTGATTTTGGTTCTGGTCTGTTTTCTGGATTATCTCTCATCAGGAAAGTGGGAGACTTGATGATTCAGGGAATACACAGCAATCAACAGGCTGCTGTGATTATCCTCTTCCTACCTGGTCACATCTCCACTGACTTCCCTGGGAGAATTCTAAAGAGAATCTCAGAGAGGTTCCTCTGCTGCCTTGATAAAAGAAAAATGTTTCTATCATAAGTACCAGAAAGAGATTAGTTTGAGTCTAGTGTGTCCAGTCACACTGGAATATACCTCAAAATGTTAAGACCAATACCCCCAAAACCATCAGTTCTATCTTAAACTATCTCATGAATCAATTTGAATTGGGTCCAGGTTAGGGTGGTCTTCATGTCTTATACACACAGGGATCCAGAAACTGTGTCAGCATTGAAAGATGGAGTCAGCACTGGGACCATGAGGCTTTTCCATTCATGTTATTGGGTTTTTTCATGCCACACATAGAAAAGAAAAAGAATAAGTGAGGGTAGTCTTCCTAAAGATTCTGTTCTATTTACAATAGATAACAATCAAATAAAGGCTTCATAAAAAAGAAAAGAAAAGAGAAGAAAAACGAGTTTTTACTTGGTTAAAAATAACTGACATGACCCAGAAAGGACGTCTCTAACTCACGGACAAATTAAAAGGCATATGTAAAGTCTGAAGAAGCTGTTCTTACACAGCCTTCTGTGTACTGCCCGAGATATAGTCCTCTGCATTCTGTGTCCCGATATCTAACTTAGCACAATTTAGAGCTGTCAAGCTTTGATTAGACTACAGGGATGACTAAATAATTTATTAAAACTGTAGCTTCCAGACCAGTAGTCCTTCTATCACAGATAATAATTTTATTATGGTAAATAAAAGAAATCATATTAAATTACCATAATATACAATTATTTTACTGTTCATACAGAAAAAGATGTGGAAAATATTAAATATTTACCAAAAATAACAGTTTCCTTCTTAAAACCCATCTTCCCCAAGAAAAGTATCACAAGACCTAAAATGAGATCTAGGGTGGCCCTTCTCCTGCAAAAGGCTCCTTTAAGTGGATAAATGATCACATAAAGCAGCTAAACATTTACAAATACTTCACACAGCACTATAATTTTGTGTATATACCCACATAAAATAAAAGCATGTGACCTCGGGGATCATTTATGCAACTAAATGCCTTTCTGGTTAGCATATAAAAAAGCTGAAGACAGATAACCTTTCACATCCGACAGCACACACAGGGAGAGTTATGACCACTGCTCGGTTTCTATAATTGAGTGAATGCCTTTAGACAATTGGTCAAATATTCACCTCCTATTTTCAGTCAGCTGACATGCATGCAAATGCATATATATTTATAAGATGTTATGAGGCCCATGGAGAATAGTTAAGTTTTAGGAAAGTTCTTCCACTGAAGGTTTTGGTTTTTATAATTCTCTAATAATTTTGGTTGTTACATAAAAGAAACAATATGAAAATGGTATGTAAGGGCTGCTATGGCTTTAGAAGGCGTTCCCTGAAGGCCCATGTGTTAAAGGCTTGGTCCCCAGGATGGTGCTCCGGGAAGACAGTAAACCTTTAAGAGGTAAGGTCTTGTGAAAGGCCCGTAGGTCATCGGGAGCGTGCCCTTGCAGACAGGGTGCTCTGGTCTCTTTCTATGCCCCTTTAGCTTAGATTCCTGGCTCCTGATGTAAGCAGTCAGCACTAATAATGAGATGGTCCCCGCTTTTGCCACCCCACACGTCTACCAGATGCACAGAGCAATGGATCCACCTAACCTTAGATTGGAATCCCTGAAAGCAGAAATCAAGACAAACCTGTAATAAATGATTTTTTTCTAGACGAGTTACATTTATCATTTATTTCATTACAGAGACAGAAAGCTGACTAGCCAGAAGCAAAGTACACTGTCCTCTCCCAGATGGCAAGAGCGTCATGGGCTCTGATCAGAGCATTCATTCTACTTTCTTGTAAACAGAAGGTACCCTCATTTGCTCCAGAAATAAAAACTAGACTATACTATATAAAGCTAAATAGTAGTACTGCACTTATAAATATTTGCCTTGGATTTTGTATAAAAAAAATTTTTTCTTTTCAGATATCAATAGCTGAACAGACATATCTATTGTTTTTAACAGCAAAATCATAAACTTCAAGATTGCCCAGTGATTCCATGTGATTTATGGAAGAGCCGCCTGTATGATAACAACCATTAAAAATGGTGCAAGCCAGAAAGGTGGATCTTTGGATACAAATGCTTGTTGTGTAAACCTTAGGACCTGAGTGTGGTCCTCAGAACCAAAGTGGAAAGAGAGCACCAGTTCCCAGAAGTTGTACTCTGGCCTCAATGCACATTCCCACACTCACACACATACATTATACACACAACCATATACACTATAATAGTTTCATAAATGGTACAAGACTACCAAAGAACAACTATAGAACAGAATAGAGTCCCCCCAAAATAGACCTCCTCATACAAAATCATGATTTTCACAGAGTCACTAGCATAATCCAACAGGTAAAGAAAAACAATAGAAAAACTAGAAATCTTGAGCACAACCCCACCTCATTCACAAAAACTAACGTGATAGGTAATATAAATGAGAATACAAGTGATAAAATCATAAAGCTGTTGGTGAGAAACAAAAGAAAAATCAGGATGTGGAAGAGGGCAAAGGTTTCTCAGGCAGGTTACAGAACTAGACCATGACTAGTAAGTATGACGACGCCAACATTTAAATCTCATTGAAGACAGTCTTTAGAAAATGAAGAAGCAAGAATGGAAGTCGTCAGGAGCTTCAAAACACAAGTGGACAAGGACTTTCTGAATAGGAATCCTACTGCTCAGGAAATAAGGCCAAACATGGACAAATGACATCTCATGGAGTTAAAATGTTCCTGCATGATGGAAACAGCTAATCAGGAGAAGAGACACTTTAGAGAACAGTGGACAGAAGATTGGTTGATATCTAGAACATACGAAGAGCCCAAAAGAACTAAAGAAGTCAAAAAACATAGACAGAAAATGAGTTAAAGACGGTTATCAAAAGATGACGTATAAATGGGCAATAAACATGAAAAAACATTCAACCTCACTAACCATCAGAGAAACACAAAGGAAAACTGCATTGAGATCCTCTTTCACCGCGGTCAGAATGGCAGCCATTAAGAAAACAAATGGCAAAGGCTGGCGAGGATGCAGACCAAAGGGAACCTTTACATGCTGCTGATGAGGTGGCAAATTAGTTCAGCCACTGCGGAAATCAGTGTGGAGCGTTCTCACAAATAAACTACAAATAGGTCTACCATATGATCCAGCTACACCACCCCTAGGAATTTGCCCAAAGGACTCTGAGTCAACCTACGAAAGAGATCCTTGAACATCCATGCTTTCTTGCAGCACTGCTCACAATATGTAAGAGGACAACATAGGTGCCCAACAACAGAGGGATGGATAAAGAGGTTCTCACCTGTTTCACAACTGGATTGGTGATGCCACTGACTGACGCCCTCACAGCAGGATTCAGCAAACTGAACATGCAACGGGGGCTGCTAAACAAAGTTCTGCCACCACTGCTCTGAAATTACAAACAAACAAACAAAAAAGATGCAGTTTCAATTTCACTGAAGAAGAATCAGTCAAAGCTTTCACTCATCAGAATGAAATTCTCCACATTGATATCTATATGATATCTTCACTGCCAAGCCTGCTGCTGGTGAGACTGATGTGGAATTTAATATGTCACAAGTGTTTGGATCATAGATGTGTATTTGACACATCACTTTCTATGTCTCATCTTGAATCTCTCACCAGAAACAAGACTCAGATACTAACACAAAGTATGCTGGAGACCACGGTGCATAGCATCGGGTTGCCCATGGCTGGTTATAACGGCGACCTGATACTATACACCCTGGTCTTCAGCATACATACAAAAATCACATTTTCCAAACTTGTCCATCTGCTATTTTGATTGTTTCCATTGTTCTATTTTGAGTTGTGCTCATGGGAACTCACTCTCAATCAAATAATACTTAACGTGGAGAGATATATGTCTGAGATTACAGAAGGATGTTTAAATGAACTGGTTAAACATAGTCTGCGTTCCTTAACAGATACACACATGGCAGAAGAGCCTAATTATAAGGAATGTTTCTACAGAAACTGTTAGTAGGAACTTGGAGTTTCCAATCTACTATGATGATATGTCCCCATTTCCAGAACATCCTCTAGAAGGACCACAGAGAAAGATATAGCACACACCACCTACTGATGAGCCTATAAAAAAAGGCGAGCTGGTAAGCCAACAGAGCACTGAGTAACAAAGTAGTCTCTACATACACCAAGTGTAAGAATGAAGAAACATAAATACCAATGACAATAAACTATACTCCACACCAAAGCACAGTTGTAGATGGGCACCTTTACAGAACTGGTCCATATCCACATTTTCCCCAAGCAACATCACTTAAACAATATAGTGAGGTACATATTTTGAGATGTTCTATGCACAATTATTTTCTAGAAAGTGTAGATACCTACTCTGATTTTTATATGAAAAAGTAAAATAGTTAATTCATGCCTTATTATGAATGAAGTCTAATCAAATAGGAGGGTTGTAAAATGTGATGTATTTGTGTATATACTGTAGGTGCCGTTCTCAAGGTAGGTATATATCCTGACTTTTTTGTACAGGTTTGAAGTTGAAATCGAATTATATATACATATACTTTATCGTTCTAAATAAAGAATTTTATGCATTGTAAAAAAAAAAAACAAAGGAGAGCAGTGGGTAGCATTGGGAAAATAAAGACAATCAGCACATCCCTGCATTTAATGACCGTTTTCACTCTACTTATGGGGAACAATGTACTTACCTACTGGTAAGACAACAAAGCATTTTCTGTCCCTAAATTCACCTAGGCTCTCGTAATTGTAAGTTTGGACTAGACAGAACAGATTGTTTCCATCTGCCAGGAGTGTTCCTTCCAGGCATTGCAGCCTAATGAAGACTGTACCATCAGGGAGGACATCAAGGCCTCTGCCATGCTCTCCACAGCACATGGTATGTACCTCCAGCACAGCATTTGTACACTGTTGATTAAAAACCCCATCTTAAAGCTCAACTTGGTATCCCCAGAGATCAGTGTAGACGCTAAGGAAACAGATCAGTATTTCAAGACCCCAGCAAGGACTCTCACATTAAAATTCCCCTTTCATAAATTCTATCATCACTGAAATGCAACCACTAATGCCCACTACCTTTGAATTCCCTACTGCTATTACCTGAAGAACATTTTAAATTTTTAAATTTCTCATGAAAAGCTAAAACATTAGGTCACTAAAATCCACTCCACAATTGGAGACTCCTTGGAAGTTAGAGGAAGGTCACTGTCCAGACCCCTCATTCCCCAGCTCCACCCCCAGACCCATCACTCTGTGAACAGCAAGGCCCCTAGGACAAAAGAGGTTAACATTCAGTGAAGCCAGTTAGAGTGTGTGTATAGGAATCCTCCATACTATTTTAGCAGCTTTACTGCAAATCTAAAATTATCTCAAAATAAGAAAATGCTTCTGTCACAGATGACAGGCAGGACCCTAGGCCACATATGAAAAGAGGAAACTAAAGGAAGCCAGCTGTATTTAGAAATGCAGAAAAGCAGAGGCCTGAGGAGAAAGACCAAGTCTCAGCTTCCAGTTCCCAACTTTGCCAGGGACCAGACAGACTGTAACAATGCTTCCCACTGTAATGGAAATCTTGGACCTCCCCTAAAGACCCTGCCCTGCAAAGATAAATCATTCTTCAGCCAAAGTGATGTTTCCAATCCAGACCTTAACATTCCTGGCGTAGACAAACTACATACTAAAAGTAAATCTTTTAAAAATGTATTTATACCCACAAAGACAAGAACCTTAGAAGTATAACTAATTACTATGCTATGCTATGCTATGCTATGCTATGCTATGCTATGCTATGCTATGCTATGCTATGCTATGCTATGCTATACATACCTAGGCATCTACTCTAACACAATACAGTATTGGAAAGTGCTTCCAGGAGCACAGAGTAATAACCGAGCACCCTGGGTGCACTCCACCTGCATGCCAGCCTTCTGATGGCCACCATTCTCCTTGCCCCCAACCATTGTTTACTTGTTTGTCAGCTGAGAATGACAAGAGAGGTAAATCTCACACTTCACACAAGAATGGACTTGCAAATGCTGCCCTGGGTCTCCAAGGGCACAAGTCACATCTGCTAATGTATTTTGTACCATCCCTGGCTCAGTGCCCCATGAAGGTAAAGAGTTTAATAAATGTTTCCAGCGACACCAACAGCTATAAGAGTCAGCTTTCTTCCCAGCTCATTTACTTTCCTCGAGTAATATTTATTAAGTTTTCATTTGTACAAGGTTAGCCCTATGCTAATGCTGTTTACATTGTTCCCAAATGAAGTTAAATACATACCTCAGGGAAGATGTCCCTAAAACTCCAGAGGAGAAACTGCTGTGAGGATTGCTGACATTTGCCTGGAGTGAGGGGGCAGATGTTTCAGGACTGTTTCTACAAACTCATGCATAATTTCTAAGGAGAGCTCACTGGGGAGGCAGGAGGACTATAAGAGTAGCCTAGTGGAGAAACAGACTTTTCCAACGTTTGAGCTGCTTAGGCCAACCCGGAGAGTCAGCCCTTACTTTGTTATAGGACTCCGTGGGCTCTGATACCAAATAGCTAATTTGGGGTTAGCCTATGATTCTAAGTCTTTCAAGAGTACAAATATCCAATAGTGATCCTGAGCACCTCTCTACCGAGTCCACAAAGGTCTGGATCAATGACGTGCTGCTGATCCTGTAGAGAGGATGTACAAGGCAGCATGTTCTTTCCAACCCTTCACCCAAGCTCCAGCCTGGGGCCACAGCAATAGCAACTCGCCTTCTGCTCTGATGAAAAACCTCTAGATTGCCAGATCCTGGCAAAAGTCTAAGAACTCCAAAGCCACAAAATGAGATGACACTGGCCAATGGTCAGACCTTGGTGCACATCATCGCTAGACTATTATTGGAGGCAGGGACCCCAGAAGTACACAGCATCACTAGACTATGCATGGAGGCAGGGCCCCCAGAAGTACACAGTATCACTAGACTATGCATGGAGGCAGGGCCCCCAGAAGTACACAGCATCACTAGATTATGCATGGAGGCAGCGCCCCCAGAAGTATACAGCATCACTAGACTGAGTAGAGACAGGACCCCCAGAGGTACATATCAGCACTAGACTGAGTAGAGACAGGACCTCCAGAGGTACACATCATCACTAGACTGAGTAGAGACAGGACCTCCAGAGGTACACATCATCACTAGACTGAGTAGACACAGGACCTCCAGAGGTACACATCATCACTAGACTGTGCATAGAGGCAGAGCCCCCATAGATACACATCCACACCAGACTGCATGGAGGCAGGGCCCCCAGAAGGTCACATCCACACTAGACTGCATAGAGGCAGGGCCCCCAGAGGGTCACATCTGCACTAGACTGCATAGCGGCAGGGCCCCATAGATACACATCCACAGTAGACTGCATGGAGGCAGGGCCCCCAGAGGGTCACATCCGCACTAGACTGCATGGAGGCAGGGCCCCATAGATACACATCCACAGTAGACTGCATGGAGGCAGGGCCCCATAGATACACATCCACAGTAGACTGCATGGAGGCAGGGCCCCATAGATACACATCCACAGTAGACTGCATGGAGGCAGGGCCCCATAGATACACATCCACAGTAGACTGCATGGAGGCAGGGCCCCATAGATACACATCCACAGTAGACTGCATGGAGGCAGGGCCCCCAGAGGGTCACATCTGCACTAGACTGCATAGAGGCAGGGCCCCATAGATACACATCCGCACTAGACTGCACAGAGGCAGAGCCCCCAGAGGTACACATCCACCCTAGACTGCACGGAGGCAGGGCCCCCAGAGGTACACATCTGTACAAGACTGCATGGAGGCAGGGCCCCCAGAGGGTCACATTTGCACAAGACTACATGGAAGCAGAGCCCCCAGAGGGTCACATCTGCACAAGACTGCATGGAGGCAGGGCCCCATAGATACACATCTGCACTAGACACATAGCGGCAGGGCCCCCAGAGGGTCACATTCACACTAGACTGCATGGAGGCAGGGCCCCCAGAGGGTCACATATGCACAAGACTGCATGGAGGCAGGGCCCCCAGAGGCATTGCACCTATTTTGTCTTTCCTACATATCAAGTTCCCAAGAGGTTGTTTTTCATTTGCAAGTATTGTCTCTGAGATATACTAGAGTCAATTAAAACTCAGTTATCAGAAGCACAGAGCCCTGTAAAATCTGGAAATGCTGTTTGTTACATAGCCCTTGCTTTCTCTCCTCATTTCCATCTCTGTCTCTCCCTGGCCTTCTGAGCATCTGCCTAGGTGACTGCTTCCTGGCTGCTCGGTCCTCCTATGCCACCTCCTCCAGCCTTTGCCTCAAAACAATCCTTTCAGGCCTTGCTTCTAGATTCTGCCTTCCTTTGAATCTTTCAGACTCAAAACACCTCAGGAAATAAACTCGGAGTTCAATACCACTCCTGTGTCCAAGATCTACAACAGTTATCTTCCGCTTAAATAATATATAACAGGACCTCTCTGGTGAATGCTAGCCTGTAACTTGCTTTACAGTGCCAGATGCCCTCTAGTTCTGTGAATGCCTCTTTTTCTCAAAGGCAAAACTGGTTCCCAACATGCTCTCAAATTCAGCGAGGGGCAGTGGAACTTCCCTACGGGCCACCGGAAGCTTCAGAGTGAACACCCGGACTGGTGGTACAGCTCTACGGTATGTCTTCCCAGCATGCTCAAGGTTATTGGTTTCCCCTCTAGCTCCAAAATTAACTGGTTAATTAGTAACCATAGATGCCCTTTTGTTTATTTAATGCCCTGGGATTATTTAAAAGGTGAATACAGTGCCACAGGCCTGTAGTCTCAGATACTTGAGCTGGCCCAGGAGGGATGCTTGAATTCAGGATCCAAGGCCAGTATCATCAAATACTAATAAATGCATATTGAATGGAAGCATATGATAAATATGCAAATATTTATTTTAATAATAGTAATTATATTGTTGGTATAAAGTACATATAATTAAATAAATATTACATTGGATTTCTAACTTTTTCAAGTGGTCTTCTAAAACATCTAGTCTCTTTCTCGCAGCATATTGTTCGTTGAAAACTCAGATGTAGCTATCCCAGGATAGAGGAAGAGCCGTAGGCACTAAGTGCTACTCTGGGTGGGAGACCTCAGCTAGAACCATCCAGCTCTTGCTCAACACTGAAGTCTCAATTTTGCCTTAAATACTAATGGAATGTCACAACAGATTTCTCCTTCAGAAGGATGGGAAGGTGTCCCTCTGTCCTAGCAAGAAAAGTTGGTTTGTAAATAAATTTCAAGAGTGATTGCCACAGTTCCAAATCTCTTCCCAATTGATTTAATTGTTTTTAACTCTGAAATTCAGCACTCTTATAGTGATGTCTTTTTTTTATTTGGTGGGAATACTTCCCTGACAAAGGTCACAGAAAACTCACTAGTGCCTTGCAGTCCTAATAAATATTGTATTAACTATCCTTCCCAAAACATACCACCCTTCCCCAACCACTTACCGCCCAGGTCAATTCCCTTCCTCCACTTCCCACAGCTCCACGTGAATTCTCCTCTCCAGATGCAGGTAGCGGTAGTTCCTGCCCTTAGTTCAATAACATGATTTATTAATGTGTGTGTGCTAGATGTGGAAATCTGATCTTTAGCTTCCTGAGAAGACCATATGGCAAAACATCCTTAAAGTAAAGTCGATGACCAAGTCTTGGCAGACTACCATTCTCTTGGGGGTAGCATCATCTGTCCTGTTCTGTCAAAAGAGCCTTTTCAAGTCTGATTCCTGATTCTTCCCATATCTGACTCCAAGCAAATGAAACTGGTCTGCAGATGGTCTGGAGCTCGGAAGATTATCAAATGCCTTCCCATTTTTAGAAACCCCAAATTATTCAGTGCTAGTCACAGAGTACGTACGAAAGAACAGTTTTATTTGTGGCCACTCCGTTTATTATCAATGCCCTTGAACAGCATACAGTTTTGTTGTCGGTCCACAGCACTCCGGGACAACTAACACACTCCATTGGGTGCACACCAGGGCATGCTGGCGCAGGGTCATTTCCCTGTCTCCATACAGCCATTACACGGTTGGTGTCAGCCCGCGTTCTCAATACAGTTAAGGAACGCAAAGGGCTGCTACACTGAAACATTTGCTTTACTGCATTAACTCCACATTCTCATCCTAAAACTGTACCAGGCCTGTGCTGGCGCTCTGCACTTGTCCCTTATTTGTCTTTGAAGAAACAAGTAAAAGTTGTAACTTGGCTAACGTCTTAGAAAATGGAAGAAATGCTGATTGCTGACACACGCATCCTGACCAGGTTCCATTTAGTCCGGTGCCCCTGCCCAGTGTTATATATTAACACTGGATACATTAAGTTCCAAAATTCTAACTGCTTTATTGTGGCAATGCCAGACACAGAGAGTCTCCAGACCTCAAATACCTAGGTTCTCAGACCCCAAATCAATTCTGTTCCTGCCCTCCATGCTTATTAATTAGAATTCTACTCAGATATACTTTGAGCATAAAACAGGAAGGTCCCCTGAGGGTGTGAATCTCAGATTTAAAGGGCCTAACGATATGTATGTACCACGTTGTGTATGTGTGTGTGTGTGTGTGTGTGTGTGTGTGTGTGTGTATGTGAGAGAGAGAGAGAGAGAGAGAGAGAGAGAGAGAGAGAGAGAGAGAGAGAGAGAGAGAGAGAGAGTGTTTCTCTGTGTAGTCCTAGCTGTCCTGGAATTCATCTCACTCTGTAGACCTGGCTGGCCTCAAAATCAGAGATTCACCTGCCTCTGCCTCCCAAGTGCTGGGATTAAAAGTGTGCACCACCACCACCTGGCTTTTTCTTAGGGTTATATTTCATCAACTATGGGTAACCCAGACAGGCAACTGCTGATACCAAGTCAGCCTCACCAACAGTAACTCAAGTTCAACTATTTAAAAACTATTCCATTCAATCTAGTAAGTCTCCTCAGATATTTTTTTTTTTTTTTTTTTTTTGGTTTTTTTCGAGACAGGGTTTCTCTGTGTAGCTTTGCGCCTTTCCTGGAACTCACTTGGTAGCCCAGGCTGGCCTCGAACTCACAGAGATCCGCCTGGCTCTGCCTCCCGAGTGCTGGGATTAAAGGCGTGCGCCACCACCGCCCGGCTTCCTCAGATATTTTTAAAACATATGCCATCATATACATCTCTCGGAAAAAGAGAAAAAAAAAGTCTCTCAACTCACTTACCCAGAAGCATGTATTGGAAACAAGCTACAGTGCTTAAACTGACCACTGACCATTTCCAGATTGAGGTCATTTTTCCTCTGGTCATGAGTTAAACTGAACGCGAGTGGGACCTTCACCATGGACCACAGAGTTCATTAAGCACATTAAGTATTGAAGTGAATCTGCTAATGAATATCACAGAACTATCCTCAGATATCTCCTCAGATACAGCCTGTAGTTAATCAGGATGCTGGGAGCTACAGGAGGCAGGAACCCCACTCACGTTCACATCAACAAAGCAGGAAGTAGTTTAACTCATCTAGCTGGACAGACATTGAGGTGGCTCACGGCACAGAAGAAAACTGGAATTGGGATTGTGCTGCCCCAGATTCATTTACCTGTCTGCACCTTACCCTCTAGTTATCATGTCTCCGCCTCCAGGCTTTCTTCTCTCCTACATCATGGGCAGCCTTGCCCTCTGGGGCCTCAGAAACAAGTTATCATTTGGCTTTCATTTCCATCCTAAAACTATAAATGTTTCAAGCACTGTCTCTCAAAAATCCCAAGAATGGCTCTCGTGAGGCTTGATTCTCACACCTTCCCTGAAGACATCGCTGCAGCCTGGAAAATAGACCCTGACTAGCTGTACTTAACCCACGTGCCTATTCTTGTGGCTAGGAATAAGAGGGGGAAATAGGAGGCTATAAATTAGCACTATTATTTCTTTTTCTGCAAGGCCTCATGAAATGGGAAAGAAAACTCCCATGAAAGGGGGACTAAATAATGATGAGAGCAAAACTATCTGGACCACCCCAATCATCCGCTCCTCCACATTACCACTGACCTTTCCATGCAGAGGTGGGAAAGTCATCTATTCAGGTGTGACGGCTAGACTTCCTACAATTTTCAGCAGGGCAAGACAACCTGCCCTTCACAGTGAGCGTCCATTGTGAAGTAAATGAATACATTCCTGAACAACAATACCGTATGGATGCACGGCAAATACTCACAAATATACCCTTAGTTTTGCTGCCGCTCAGCTCTTATCAAAAGCTTAAAAGACAGTGCATTGCATGAAGATCTTCTGCCACTGTTAAGAACGCCTGCCATTTCACCAGCAAGCTTGTCCTTGGCTTCTTGCTAAACAGGTTTTAATTTTGTCCTAGAGTTTGCTTATTGTCACTGTGATAAAGACATGACCAAAATCAACCTGGGGAAAAAAAGAGTGTGTATGTCCTGATCCCAGTCCATCACTGATGGAAGCCAAGGCAGGAACTCAAGCAGGGCAGGAACCTGAAGGAGAGAACTAAAGCACAGGCCATGGAGGGATGCAGCTCACTGGTTTACCCTCCAGACTAAGGGCCAGCTACCTTTCTTAGACCTCCCAGGACCACCTGCTCCAGGTCATCGGCAGGGGCCTAGGCCCTCACACATCAAGCATTAATCAAGAAAATAGGGATTATCTCAGTTGAGGTTTCCTCTTCCCATGTGAATCAGTATGTGCCAAGTTGGCAACGCAGCCCATACAGGCTTCATTAAGGAACCCATCCCTGCCTCAAATGACTCAGGTCTGCCTCTCCCTTCAGGATGACAGGCCAGTGTTAGGGACAGGTTGAGTGTGACCCATTTCAGACAGTGAAACATGTAGCATCTGCAGATGGGGGTCCAGGGAAGTTTTCCAGTTCCAGAGAATGAATAGGACTGGTTCTACTCCTGGACATCCTGAAGCCACTTTGCAACTCTGCCAGGAGCCAGCCTGAGAGAAATGCATGGAAAACAAAAGGAAGGAGAGACTATTTCCTTATGACTGTGAAGTCAACCAGTCCTAAAATCTACATAGAAATATCTGTTATGAGTCACAAAGTCCTTTAAGTTAATGAACTTGGGATGGAGTGCTCTGACTTTGTAGTGAGAGATATGGTAAAAAAAAAAAAAAAAAAAAAAAATCTTTACCCAGAATGATCACAGTGGACAGTTAATCATGAATTTAAAAAGCTGATTGCTCAATGGCGCTATAAAAATTCTATAAAGGTTATTTTCATTTCAACATATGGACATATATTCAGTCATACATTTTATGTAGATGTTTTATGTATGAGATGCTGGTGATTGGTACTGATATCATCTTTCTAATATAAAACATACTTTCATAGTTTATAGTTTGGTGTCTTCAATAAACTGGTAACTTTAATGTAGATTATAGATACCTGTAATACAATATAAGTGAAGAAATCTTTGTAAAGTTTCTACAAGTTTCACAGTGGCTTATGGTTGTATCATCCACACATAATTAAAAAGCAATTTTTGTTGGCAACATTCTCAAGAGTTTTTCTAAAGTGTTAAACTTTGTTTGCTGAGAAGCATCTTTTGCTCCTGTATTTAATTGGTTCATCTATTTAGCCAAATTATTAACTTATACTACTAAGTAAAGTTTGCACAGATACACACAAAGCTGACTGCTGGTGAACATAAGGCCCAACTACAGAAGCTTTAGAAAAGGTCTACTCAGCCAGGTTGCTAGTATCCCAGCATGCTATGGGTAACATTCTTGAGAAAACAGAGCTGTGTTGATTGTGAAAGCTGATTCCTTGAGTTCCCATGCTGCCTTTCTGGGTATATATAGTTCTCATCCCTCATCAAGGAAGCTTCCTTTTACAGCAGATGGAGACCATTACAGAGGGACACAACTGGACAAGATGCAGAGAACAGCTGACCACAGGCCCCCCAACACTAATTGATTCATCTACAATACAACCCCTAAACCTAAGATTCAAGGCACATTGTGGGAGAGGATATGGAAACGTTGTAAGAGCCAAAAGACCATGGCATTTGCTGCCAGAATGGTGTCCTCTACAGATGACAGGGCAGCAACACCCATGAAATCCCAGTGCCGTTACCTAAAGATGACCTGTAAAATGACAACACCAACTGACCCATCAGTGTGGACGAGGGAGATCCCGCAAGGCCCCATCCCTAGATGAAGTGCTATAAGCAATGAAAGACTGATGAGGGAGGAAGACTCAGTCTTCTCCAGGGAGGAGTCCCTGATAAGATCCGATCTTAAGTGGTCAGTCTTAGATATTCATACGAGCAACACAAAAGGAACTCAGCGAGCTGTGTTTATAAATTTATATGAGTGTGTGTGTGTGTGTGTGTGTGTGTGTGTGTGTGTAACAATAATAATTAAAGAAGAAAAGGCCATGAATTTGAGAAGGACTCAGGGGACACAGGAGGAGTTGGAAGGAGGAGAAGGAGGGTAGGAGGAAATGATGTGAATTAGTAATTATATGAAATTCTCAATAAATAATTTTTATTTTTATTAGTTTTATTTTTAATTAAAACATAATTACATCATGTCACCCCTTCCTTTCCTCCCTCCAACTCCTTCTATGCACTGCTTCTTGCTTTCTCTCAAATTTATGACCTCTTTTTCTTTGTTTTGTGTGTGTGTGTGTGTGTGTGTGTGTGTGTGTGTGTGTGTGTATACACATATATTCCTAAATATATAACTATCCATTCAGTCTTACATGTGTGTGACTGATCATTTGGTACTGGATAACCAGCTGGGGTTCTTCCCTAAGGAAGACTATTCTCCAACTATCAGCATGTCTTAGTTGCCTGTAGTTCTTTCTCTAGGGTTGGTCCTGGGGAAGAGCATCCCTGTCAGTATGTCTACTGCTACATAGTCCTTGCTCAGATCTTGTTTAGGCTGTCATGTTATTGACACTTCATGAGTCTAGCTTCCCTGGCATTTCTAAGAGACAGTCTCATGGCTGACTTCCTGTTCCTCTGGCTCTTACAGCTTTCTAGCCCGGAGTTCACAATCCCTCTAAGCCTTCAGTCAAGAGTGGTTACAGATGCATCATTTGAGGCCGAGCACCCCATGGTCACTTGTTTTCGTCAGTTTGATCAGCTGTGCTTTTCTGTAATGCTCGTCATCTCTTGCAAACAGGTTTATTTTTAATGAGAAGTGAGAGTTACACTTCTCATAGGTATAAGGATGAATGTTTTAGAACGCAGTTAGGAATTATGCCAAGTCAAGTGGTAGCTGTAAGCTCTCCTCCAGGATCCATGATGTCACTAGCCCTGGATAGGCTTCTAGTACCAGGTATAACTTCTCTCTTCTTGAGTGGGTCTTAAGTCAACTAGACAATTGTTGGTTGGTTACTGCCGAGATATGCATATCACTATGGCACCCTTAGGATTACCCTGCCCTGCTGGTTGCTGTTTTAGTTCATGGGCATGATAGCTGTGGACAAGTCTATGTCCACAGCACACCCTGTAACAGGAAACCCATCCACCCTATCACAGCACTTTCTCAAGGGGAGTGGGTGACAAGGTGAACTAGAACAACAGGGAAATAAAAATGAATGTCATGTTACTGATCTTAACTGAAAGTAGAAAAAAAAAAACTCTCTCCAGGCTTAACTACAGTTCACCTCTAGGCAATGCTAAGATGGCCTGCCATTTAGGTAAGGATATTGAAAACAAATTCTTTAATTTTCCTTATAAAATATTGGCTCAATTTCCCATCCATATTTATCACAAACTTTAATTTGAAATTATCTCCTGTCTAGAACCTTTCCCCTTTTTAGCATCTATTTTTATTTAATTATTTAAGACCCTATTATTTTATGCGCATAAGTGTATTGCCCACATGTATGTTTGTGCACCACATACATGTTTGGTGCTCACAGAGGTCAGAGAAAAACACTGAAGCCCCCAGGACTGGGGTTACAGATGGTTGTGAGCTGCCATGTTGTGCTGGGAATCCAAACAGGGCCTTCTGCAAGAACAAGTGTTTTTAACCATTGAAGCAACTCTCCTGTCCATCTTAAACCACAGAAAGCTAATACCACTGGTCAGGACCAGCCTCCAATGTAATTATTCTCTCCATTTTATCACATAATTTTATCATTTCAATAGTGGTTCAGCTAGATGGGTGTTTTAATGTTGGCATAGGCTCACTGGATAAACAAGCACACTTGACCAGATTTTAAAAATGACTCAATAACTTTTGCTTCCTTTCTCATTTTCCAGCCTCCCTCACCATTAAAGGCCCAATGTACAAATTTTTTTTTATCACGAGGAACAATTCTCTAATTGCACTTTGGGTAAAGGTATGACTTAGTTAAGGCACAAAAGCATATGATAAGTTTAGATGACACAGTTCTAAAACAACATGGGTCAAAGGAAAAACCTCAAGAGAAATTTATTTAAAGATTTTGAACTAAACAAAAAGAATACAGAATCTGTGAGCTACAGTAGTGCTTTGGAGGGAATTATAGCATTGACAGCATTGAATGGGCACATCAGTGCAGAAGAAATACCTAAAACTGATAAACTACATAAGCAGAAAGAGGAGAAATAATAAAAACTCAACAGAAATCAATAAAACTGAACATCGAAAAACAATAAAGTCAACTAAGCCAGCAGCTGCTTTTTTGGAATAATCAATAATATTTATAATCCTTAGCTCAACCCCATTAGACAAAGAGACAAAAGATAACACAAATTATCAATAACATGAAGGTTGGGCCATCACTGCTAATCCCTAAGACCCTGAGAAAATAATGAGGGGACGTTATGAACAGCTTTGTCTGTAGATTTAATAGCCTGACTGAAATTAACTAAGTCCTTGTAAGAAATTCTACAAAAGCTCACATAAAAGGAAAAATGATCCAAGTAGGCTTGTATGTAGTAAAGAAATGCCTAGCAACCTCCCAAACCAGAAAGGACCATGTGTAGATGGATTCACTGGTGAATTTTACCAGACATTGGAAGAAGTCACACCACTTCTCTATAATCTCTCCCAGAAAACAGCAGAGAGAATACATCCAGTCTTCTATGAGGTCAGCATTACCTTACCAAACAAAGATAGGAAAACTACATACAAGCATCTTTTTATGAACACAAGTGCAAAATTCCTCAAGAAAATAAGAGCAAACAGATCCCAACAATATAGACAACAGGGTGTGGAGCTGGCTGTAATGGCACACAGCTGTAGGCACAACAATTACTTGGAAGCCTAAGGCAAGAAGACGTTGTGACCCCAGTTTTGAGGCCAGCCTAGGCTCAAAAGAAAGAAGATGAAAAAAAAATGTAATCTAAAGGAATAAGTTTGGAAGCCAGGTGTGATAGTACAGGCCTTTAATCCTCTCACGTGCTGACTTCAAAGGTAGAGGAAGGCAAATCTCTGAGTTCAAGACTAAACTGGTCTACACAGTGAGTTCCAGGACAGGCAGGCCTACACAGAGAAACTGTCTCAACCCACCACCCCCACTCCGCCCTCAGAAAGAAAGAGAGGGAGAAAGAGCACAAATGTACTTAGGTTTGGAAGGGATGGGCTGGGGTTTGTTATGGCACGCTCTGCTTAAGAGCACTGTCCAATTATTTAGCTTTATAACTGACAATTGTCTGTTCATATAGCACTAAATCACTTGAGAAAAATATTATACATCAAATTCTTTTGCTACCTTAATTTAAGAAGCAACAATGTAATACCTATTTCCTAGTAACTAGAAAACCAAGAGTTATCAAAATCAAAGTAAAAGATTTAATATTGGATTAACTCCATATTATCCAATGATCCACCTTGGTGTTAATGGTGACAGACTGCAGGTCTGAGCCTAAGCAAATACCTCAATAAAGTACAAGAGTCTAATACAAGCTCTCAGGGAAACGGACGTCAGGACTCAGACCCTGCCAAGAGCAGCAGGACCCTGCATCTCTAGATCCTAAGTAAGCAATGGACAGCACTGTGGTCCTGTGCTTTTGCAGAATACATATTTATTTTCTACAGTGTTCTGCAAGACTGTTTTATCAATTTGCTTGAATAAAGTGGAGAAAATAGATAGACCAAAAAATTTCATTACCCATGGGATTTGTCACAGTTAATAGCAATTAATCAAAATTTTTCTGCTGGTGTAGAAAACTAGCCACACAAATGATGACATTAAGGATCAATGGAGTATTTGTTTCTCCCTTCTGAAAAAATCACCTGGTACAGGCTGGAGGTGTAGCCCAGGGACAGAGCACTTGTCTAGTATGTATGACACCAGAGGTTTGATTGCCAGCACCAAAACACACAAAATAAAACAGAACTATCAAATGGTACAATGCAGCTCACAGTTTTGTGGATGTTTAAAAATCACTTTCAAAGAAAGAAGCTTCATATTTATTTAATAAAAAAAAATTCTGGGCTGGAAAGATTACTGGTGGGTGAGGACCTGGGTTCCATTTCCAGAACCCACATGGCTATTCACAACCACTTGTAACTCCAGTTCCAGGAGATCTGGTGTCCTCTTCTGGCCTCCATGGGTACCAAGAGGTACCATGTTACCATGGGTACCTCTTGGTACCCATGGAGGTACAGACATACATACAGGAAACATTCATACCCATAAAATAAAAATAAAGAAATATTAAAGAAAAACAAAGAAATCTAGTCTCTTTCCACAGTTTGGTTGTAGCATTATTACATTCTTTCATGTGTGTGCATGTGCATAGTAAAACAGGAACAACTGACCATAAGACACATACAAAACATACAGGCTAATGTGAAGACAAAGCTTTCCGAATTGCCTTTGGTGTTTTAAGTAAGCACATTTCATTTGGAAATGTTCTAGATATCAAAACAGCAAAGATATATTTCTTACAAATGTTTAACCTTCTAAACTCATGTTTTACCAACCTAAATTAAGAAAGCCCCACTCCCATGACTGGGTGGTTTGTTCTATAAAATAACTTGAATTTGTATGTTTAAATTGCCTTTATTACTGCTGAGATCACTGAAACTTAAATTCTGTGTATTTTGCCACCCACACCAAAACTAACCCCATGGGGAGCTTCACTCTGATGCTCTTTATAGTTACAAATCCATATTTGCACAGTGAAAACTTGACTTTAACTGACGGTCATTTCAGCCCACATCCCTGAGATACTCAGGGCGGAGGCAGCAGTACTTTCCAGTGCCATGACAATCTGTCAGCTAAAAAGGCTTTCGATACACAGTGGCATACCGTGGTGGGCAATCCACTGAAAAATACATAGTGTCGCCTACAATTTCAGTCATCTTGGGACTAACTGCACAGAATTAGGCTTAGATTTTTCTTTCTGGAAATGTTTGAATGTACTGCCTTGAATACCTTGATAACATCACAAGCAAGATTAGGTCCTTTACTCCAGGGCCACAAGAAACAATAAAATAAGTAATAACAGATGAGGCTCCAGCAGCAGTTACAACAGGCTAAATAATCTCCGCGTAAACTAACACACTCCTCACAATAGTCCTGTGAGAGAGGTATACTATTATTCCCACTTCGTAGCTGAAGGAACTGAGGCAGAGAGGTTCAGTAACTTGCTCCAAATGACAAAGGAAGGAACCAGAATTCAAACACAGCAGACCATCTCCTGAGTGAGTCTTGATTTTACAGGATTGTATAGGGCACCTACACACTTCCGTTTCTGTTTAAAATGGAAAGCTTTTACTTGAGTGAAATGATTGACCTCCATCTAATTCTAGAGGGGGAGAAATATATTTTTGTATGTCTACTGACCTAATAACAAATATAAATTAGTAGGCTCTACCACATTACTTAGCAGTTGTTTTTCAAAATGGTCTTTTGGAGACTCAGAAAAAAAAAAAAAACTGGTCACCCAGGTTTTCATTGTTGCTAATTAAAATTTTCTGTGTGGTCCTTTCCTGTCTCTGTATAAATTTTTAAATTTCTCCATGTCCCCTGGCCATTTTCTCCACTGGCTGTTACAAGTCATTAGAACTGCCTCTCAGAATGGCCTCGTAGTAACCATAAAGTCCCTCTGCCACCTGAAAGAGCTGAACATCCATAAACAGTAGCCGGGGCTGCTCTAATGATTTCCAATCAATCAAAATGAAGAAAATGAAATCCTGTGGGAAATGGAAGGGAATGTAGAGTGACATTCTATGTAGCATGCACGGGACACTGGCCATCAATGATGGTTCTTACTTTATGAAGTCAAAACTAGGGCACCGGAGGAAAGCACAGATCCAGAGTCAGCAGCCGGAGCGGTCCAACAGCCGGACTTGTACTGAGCACATCTAGTCTGAACTATTGATACTGAGAAGGGGAAAAACTTTTTTTTTTAATAGAGCCTCACTATGCTGGCTAGCCTGGCCAAGAGCTCACCACCCAGCCTGGGCTGACCTTGAACTAACAAACATTCTGTCCCACCCTCCCCATGCCACAAGTACAAGCATGCATCTCTATGTCCAGCAAGAGAAATTTTTCTCACATGGTAAGGGACGTTTTTCTCGGGACAAACAAAATAGGTGCCAAGACCATTTACTGCAGCAAAGTAGAGAGGAAGAGGAGTGAGGAGGGAGAAAGAGAGAGAGAGAGAGAGAGAGAGAGACAGAGAGAGAGAGAGAGAGAGAGAGAGAGAGAGAGAGAGAGAGAGAGAGAGAGAGAGAGAGAATATGAGGAGCCCGTAGACAGAAAATGACTAAGAGAAGACATTGAGGGTAGGGAGCACTGGATGAAATGAGCTAACAGGATTTTGATTGAAAACAGGCCAGAGTGATCAGATATCAAGGGCAAAAAAAAATGAGAAATTTGATCAAATATCAAAGGGGAGAAGGAGCTTCACTAAACTACTTCAGAAGATTCTTGCTAGAACTTGGCTGGGCTAGAGCCAAGATAAGAGAGATTAGCCACTAAGATGAGTCAAAAAAGGGGCTAAGGAGCATAAAGGTCTGTCAATGTTCAACATTTAGAACAAATAATTCTTTGCTGTGTGTGGGGGGGTCACTTTGTTCATGGTACAATGGCCTCTTTCACTAGCATGCATGTAGACACACACACACACACTCATACACATTATGACAACGAAAACCGTCTGAACACATTGCCAAATATCCTCTAGGTCACAATCCCCCAAGGAAGACTGCTTTAGATAGGGGTTGACAGACTTTCTCCAGAAAAAGACAGGCAAGGAAATACCTATTTCTGCAGTTTACATTTTCCCTGCCTTATTCTGCTCAGTCGCTATGTTATTGAAAAATAAAATAGGTGGCTGGCTGGATTTGGCTTCTGGGCAATAATTCAACACAATAGTGTCCCTTTCTCAAACAGCCTGTGGGAAAGGACTCTAAAATGTTCCCACAAATCTTCCCTTTTCCCCTGGATATATCCCAAACTTTGCATTCTTATTTCTAGCTCCTAAATTCAAAGATAAATCTTGTTGGCATGAAATCTGGTTTTTTACTAACTGACAGGATTTGGGGTTATATTTAGAATTTTTATACTCTCTTTCCTTATCTCACATTCTATAATCTATCTGTAAAATTTTTCTATTCCTGGCAACAGACTGTATGAAGTAGGTCACTGGAACACCGTATCTTCTTTCACAGTCTCACATGAAACTCACCACATACACAATCCCTCAGCTTTGCCTCTAAGGCAATTATATATATTCATATATTGATAGGATTATCCTAGAAATTATGACATGGTAAGCCTAGTAAAGAGTACACAAGACACCACTACTGAATGTGAAATTTTAAACTTCACAGTACATTTATGTCCAATAGCTTCAAGAAATACCTCAACAACAAAGTAAAAAAAAGGTCCCAGACTTTTTTTTTTTAAATTTCAAGTTACTGGGTTCTACAATGTGACATCCAAATTACTAAGAGAAAAGGTCTCTTTAAAAAGGCAGGTGGGAAATGCCTAAGATGTAAATAATAAACCATATAGACTTTCTCTGCCATGCATGTACTCTTCTTTCATTAAAATACCAGCATCAAAATTTCAATACAAAGGCTCATGTCTATAGTCCCAGCTACTTTGGAAGATGAGACAGGAAGACAAAAATACTTAAGCCCAGGAGTTCAAGGCTAGACTGAGAAATACAAGAAGAGCTGCATCCTCACATATATATTCATATTCTCTCTCTTTCTCTTTCTCTCTCTCTCTCTCTCTCTCTCTCTCTCTCTCTCTCTCTCTCTCTCTCTCTCTCTCCTCTCTCTCCTCTCTCTCTCCCTCCCTCTCTCTCTCTCTTTCTCCCTCCCTCTCCCTCTCTCTGTGTGTATGTGTGTATGAGAGAGAACATATATCACCGTGTAGGCCTGGCTAGCCTCCATCTATGAAGAGCAAACAGGTCTTAAACTCACAGAGTTCCACTTGCCTCTGCCTCCCAAGTGCGAGGATTAAAACTGTGTGCACCCAGCTAAGAGCTCCTACTGCAATCCCAAGTATTAGTCAGGCTGAGGCAAGATGAACAATGTAACCCTGAACTAGATAATGAGCTCTTCACTAGCCTGAGTAACAGAAGCCAGCTTTGTCTCAAAAACAAACAGATAAAACCTTTCACATAAAAACATAAAGCATCAGCTTATCACTAAAATAGTAAACATTTTTAACTGAATTAATTTTAAAATGATTTAACAATAGCCACAGGAGAAAAAGTAGAGAAAGTATGTATCAATAAAAATCACTCAGCACTATTTAAGATTACAATAATTCTTTGCAGTCTTTAGTGTGCTTTCTAACAACTGCACCAGTTTTAAAATTAGGAGCATAACATGCGTGTGTGTGTGTATACTCCATCTTGATTCTTGGATATTCCAATCAATACCATATCCTGAGCATTATTCTAAGCCATTAAGTGGTACCCCCAACAAAAGATAATCCAACTTTCACAGTGTTTCTCCTCCATAAATATCCCTCATTTATACAGCCCTTCTCCTATTATTGAACTGTTAGTTTCCTCCAGTTTGTGACTACTAGAAATCCTCTTCAAAAAATGACTATAATTTTGTTTGGATTTCTGACTTTTCATGATGGTTTTGTAGATAAAGAATGAATGGGAGACTATAGATCATTTCTTTCTTAGTATCTATTGCCATATCTCCTGCCAGTTCAATCAATACCCTTCTATCATTGTAGTCTAGGGAACATTTCAACAAAACCTTGAGAAGGTAAATGATGAAATCAACAAGTGAAAAACACTAGAAAAAAATTGATAAAAAGTGGTCATTTAGATTTTGTAAGTGCCTATAAAACAGTTAAATACTTAATATTAAATAAAGTAGTTAAAGGCCAAAACTAAAAAGGACCTCAGAGAAGTAGAGAATAGAATATTATTTACCAGAGCCTGAGAAGGATATGAAGGAGGAGGTGGAAAAAGGAGGAACATGGGCAGCTGGATAGGAGGAAGAACTTGTGTTCTGTATGTAGCACAGTAGGATAACACACATGATTATATACGTAGCACAGTAGGCAAAACACTCATATGCATAAAATAGTGAAAACAAATCTCAGAATAATTTTAAAAATAGAATGGCTTACAGGCTGTAGTCCAGCTAGTCCAACAGTGGCTATCTACCAAAGAAAGGTCTGAGAATCCAGTAGAACTTCCGTCCATGAGGCTGGTTGTCTCAGCTGGTCTTCAGTATCTGACAGAATCCCACAGAAGTAGGCTCTAAAGCTAGCAAAGGGTGAGTGAGCCAGCAAGTGACTTGCCAGCAAGAGGGTGAGTGAGCAGGTAAAGAAAAAGCAAGCTTCCTTCTTCTGTGCCTTTTATATAAGCTGCCAACAGGTGTGACCCAGACTAAAGATGGGTCTTCAAACATCAAAAGACCTGGATTAAAGGTGTATCCAACCACCTCAAAAGATCCAGATTAAAAGTGGGTCTTCCACTTCAAATGACTTGAGAAAAAAATCCTTCACAGGTGTACGAAGCCACTTGGGTTTTAGTTAATTCCAGATGTAGTCAAGTTGACAACCAAGAATCGCCATTACAATGTCTAAGGTGATAGATATACCAATTACAGAAGGCAATCTTACACATAGTGTGCAGGCAGTGAAAGAGGAAAGGGGTGTGGCTCTGTGGGAGAATGCTTGCCTAGCTTGAAAAGGCCCTGTTCAATCCCCTGCATTGCAAAAGAAAGGGAAGAAGGAACAAAGGAGGGAGAGTGGGTAAACCAGAGGGAAGGGGGAGGAAAAGGAAGTGGGGAGGGAGTAGGTGGAAGAGGGAGGGGGAAAAGGGAGGAGGTTAGCTCTACCAATTACTCACTAACGCTGCCTATGATCACGTAAGAGGGAATCATGTCAACCTGCTGGTTACAAAGACAGCTGGTTACCGTCTATTCTTTTCAGCCCTATTAACACACCACCAATCAATCACTAGCAGTAAAGGGTCAGGCAAAATCTCAATGTCCGGGCTTCTCTGGCAGCTACAAGTGATACCATGACAGGTCTCCCGAAAGGCCTTTGAGGAATGTCCCGAGAGAGGGTGCGAGCAGGCAGACAGAAGGCTGGCAAGCGCTGGCATTTGGGCCTTTCCCGTCATTACTAGAAGGAGGGCCTACAGCCAGCCAGCGTTCTGCTCCATCTCCAGAACACAGTATGAGGACAAGAATCGCACCTGGAGCACAGGAAAGCAGAGAGCTGGAGGCAGTGGGGCCTGACAGCCAAAGAAACGCTCAACTCCATGGAGAGTCTGGGTCCGTATTTATTTACTTAGAAGAAAAATAGTCCCTTAATTTGTTTGGTCATTGATTCTGATGGTTACTTAAAGGTGAACCTCATCCTACCCTGACACATCATCTACTAGGTGGTTTAGTAAGATAAAAGCATATGTAAGTGGCAGTCATTATTTAGCTCATTTAAATACCAACACTTTCATACAATCGATACCTATTGAGCATCTGTACTGGGTGACAGAAACACAGAAATAAATAAGACCTAGCACCAAGTCCAAAAGAGACAACTAGACAATTAAAACAAAGTTTAACAAGTCATAGGAATGGGCACAGAACAGGGTCCTCTGGCAGCACGTCAGAAAAATGGTTCACCCAAATGTAAAGAAGTCAATGGGATCTGAGAAGGCTTTCCAGGTGATGGGAAATTTAATTTGGAACCTGAACAATGAGGCAGTGGTGCTTAGCAGGCTCCTGGAAGAGGAGCATCCACTGAACAGAAGTATACATACATGCAAAGGGAGGTATACATACCTCACAGGGAGGTACGGGAGGGTGATGTACTTCAGGAAGGCACAGTCAGCCACGGCATGGCAGTGGAGTAGAATGGAGCATCTTTCTTCTGGCGATCCACAAAAAGTATAGACTATGTTCCCTCAGCTAGAATTTCTTTATTATGATTTCACCGTGAGAAGAAGAAATTGAGGACCAAAGTAGGCAAAGACTAATCAAAACCCATCATTTCTCCCTAAGTTTCTACTCCTCAAAGTGTCAGGCAGGACTGACTCTCTTGCAGCTCTCTGCCTTGTAGTGTGGTTCTCAACGGTCTGAAGCACACTAGTCCCCAGAATCGGTAGGGCTTTCGCAGCAATGAAGTAGACTCTAGAAGGGGGCTACCTGGTGGGTAACTGATATACAAGAACTGGGCTGGGGTTTTTTGTTTGTTTGTTTGTTGTTGTTGGTTGTTTGGTTTTTTTTTTTTTTAAAGGTGTTCAGATCACATTTAACACTAGGAAGAATAACATTCTGGTAGTTCAAAAAAAAAAAAGAGGGTGGGGTATGAATGGGAAGAGCCATTAATTATAGTGGTAAAGAGAGAGATAATAGAGACCCAATCTAGAAACCTTAAAATGGAATGCAGAGATGGGGAACACATTTTAAGAAATATGAAGTCAGAAGGCTCAACCAGACAAGCAGGACTGGGAAGGGTAAAGAATAATCCTGGCTGTCTGGCCTTGTCACCTGTGCTGGCCAGTTTTATGTCAACTTGACACAAGCTAGTGTCATCTGGGAGGATGGAACTTCAACTGAGAAAAACGCCTCCATAAGATTGGACTGCAGACAAGTCTATAGGGTATTTTTATACTTAATGACTGATGGGGGAGGACCCAGTCCAATTTAGGTGTGGCCACCCCGCCCAGTGGTCAGGGTTGTGTAAGAGAGCAGGTTGGCTGGGTAGTGGTGGCACACGCCTTTAATCCCAGCACTCAGGAAGCAGAGGCAGGTGGATCTCTGTGAGTTCGAGGTCAGCCTGGTCTACAGAGCTAGTTCCAGGACAGGCTCCAAAGCTACAGAGAAACCCTGCTTCAAAAAAAAAAAAAAAACCAACAAGTAAAAAAGAAAAAGAAGGAGGGAGGGAGGGAGGGAGGGAGGGAGGGAGGGAGGGAGGGAGGGAGGGAGGGAGGGAGAAAGAGAGAGCAGTCTGAGCAAAGCACAAGGAGCAAGCCAGTAAGCAGCTCTCCTTCAGGGCCCTGCATCAGCTCCTGCCTCCAGGTTTGAGTTCCTGTCCTGACTTCCTTCAGTGATGGACTATGATGTGAAAGTATGAGTCAAATAAACCCTTTCCTCCCCAGCTTGCTTCTGATCATGGTGTTTCATCACAGCAATAGGAACCCTAACTAGGACAGCCCCTAAGAAAGGAAAGTCGGAAAACACAACAGTTAGGACCAGGTGTTCTGCACAGAGACAGTCTGGCCTGAGTTCTATCTCCACTAATGGTTTTGTGGCCACAGGAAAATAACTTGACTGTATGTGATTTGGTTTCTCCCCCTGTAGAAAAATGGCAAAAACAAGAGAATCCATCTCTGGACTTCCAGAAGAATTACCCAGAAGCTCCCAAATACTGGCTGTAACGTGGGAAATGACAAGAAAGTGTTAGAACATTTGGATGGCAGATGGTGATGCCCCTTGTTGAGATCGGGAAACTAAAAGGAGCACAGATTCGGGGGAGAACAAATGGCTTCATTTTGGATGTGCACTAAGACCAGAACACCTAGTAGGCAGCTAACTATGGGGTCAGCGAGGCAGGGTTGTGGGAATGGGAGGACAGGGTTGTGAGAATGGGACAAACCTTGATAAAGACTAGTGCTAAGGTAGCATCTGAGGGAGGACCTGGCAGACACAAAGAAATGGGCTCTGTGGAAGAATGTGTCGGTTCCTGTAGGTGAAATGTGGAGAGAAAAGACAAGACCTGGGGGTTGGGAGTGTAGTTCAGTGGTAGATACCTTCTTAGCTTGTACGGATTCCAACCACAGTGCAGGAGAAAAAAAAATACAGAAAAGAAAACAGCTTGGAAAACCCCTCTAGTCATGGGATGGACAGAGGGAAAGGACCGACATGTAAACATGCAAAAGTCAAGAGAAAGACATGCAAACATCAGTCCTAATGAGGACGTCCTTTAAAACTAAAGGACTAACAGGTGAATAATCCTGAGATGAAGAAAGCATCACTCCTAGGGAACTGTTGTGGAGACTCCTCCACGAGCTGGGGCAGTGAGGAGTGGCATTCATTCCCTGGACCACTGTTTCAACTGACTATTTGCATGAACTACCTACAACAACTGCTTAGGAAACCTCTAAGTCTACAAGAGTTAAAAAGTTGTTTTTGTAGTGAACCGCCTTACCACAGAGGATAAGTTTCAGAGAAAAACAGAGTAAGCTGGGTAGACAGATACAAAAAAAAAAAAAATTAGACTTTTCAAGGGAAGAAATCAGAACACATTTGGCTTTTGTGAAAAATAATCCAAACTGCAGTTTGCAAATAAAGTTCTGGCCTCCAGGATTCAGTTACCAAGCCCAAAGAAGCCATTTAGATGACATTGGCTGTGGAGCTGGAGGAGAAGGGTAGATAACTATCTCCTCTAGACCACAGCTATGAGAACTATTTTGGAGAGCTGACTGAACTGCAGATAACTGGGTCATCTGAAACCAACCAAACCGCTGGCAGGGCATGAGGTCAGAGGTTATTGATCCTTGTGGCTGTGTGAGAGGAAGTTCTGGTTTTTGTTTTGTTTGCTGGTTTTGGTGTTTTGCTTTTGGAGGTGATTTGGTTAAGTTTGCAAATGAGCTCAGAAAGGTTAAGAACACCTAATCTACCTGCTCAGGGGACCAAGTGTGTGACTTCAACAACAGCACATAAACATCAACTGTGTCCAGAGTAGTTGTCAGGCTCCAGCTGGCCCTGGAATTAACAGGACAGCTTGTTACACACAAACTTCTGGCTTCTGCCCTAGGGGTTTCTGATTTAACCCGAATGTGCATTTTTAACAAGTTCTCAGGTAAGGATGGCAGGGCTCCCCTGAAGCCCACATGGAGAGAACTCCTGTTGTGGAGCTGCTAGAGATGTTAGAGTCATTTTCTGAGTGTGACCTGAGCACTTAAATACGATGAAGGATTTCAAAAACTATGCCAAAAATAAAACAAGAACCCAGAATAGTGGCTCACACCTGGAATCCCAGTACTTGGGAGGCTTAAGTGAGAGAACTTCCATGAGTTCAAGGCTACCCTGAGCTAATGAGTAAAATCCTGTCTCAAAACAAACAAAACCCAGAAAAGTAAACAGGACATGTGATCAAACAGAAATAGCTTCAGCCATTCAAGTCTATTAGAAGAGATGGAAAATGCTAGAAACAAACCGAACTACAAGGAATGAAATTATGAAAGTCATGAACTATGTGAAGAGACAACGTGGGTAAACAAACAATAAAGCGACAAAGAAAGTGGATATAGATTCAAACCCATGAGATTATGAGAAGGCATATACAAATAAAAATTTTAAAACTTCAGACTTTTGAGTATTTATGTGGCTATCTGACTACCCAACCATAACTCATTCAGGCAGACCCTTTGGTGCTATTAGAAAACCTAGTCCCAAACAACTCCCGAGGGCAGATTTTTATTCAAAACCATCTTTTAAAATAGCCTCCCACTGGTTCCACACAGAGCCTGAGAAGCCACAGAGGAATTTTCATCACCACGCCACTCTGCGTGACTCACGTTCCCAGCATTCCATTACAAAGGCTGCTTTCTAAGGCGGCTATAACCGCCGCTGTCTTATGTAGCCAGCTTTTAACCCCGAAATAGTATATTCACGTACATAATTCTCTCTCAACAGCTCGGAGCAGCTGTAATTGCCTCTGTCTGCTTGCTGTTTGTCTTACTGTTCTGGGAACATCCAAAATTCATAGCAGATGGGTTCGGCCGACAGCATCTCCTCAGGACGGTCACGTGCGCTCTATGCCGTACGCCTCGGGAGCTAGAGAGTCCACTTTCAAATCCATTACCACTTGTGGCTCCTGCCGCGCTCCTTCAGTACAGTATCCGCTATCTTTTCTTCCGGAGACAGTGAGACATCTGAGCGGGAGCCCTTCATTACCCAAGTCCCTCCCGCTCCTACACACAGCCATTGCCTCTGATTTCTGGGTATCCCCACTCAGATTTTAGCATATATACGGATATTTGGTATAATAATTGCTCTCATATTCTCTTTGCCCTTCCCAAGGTCCTCCTGCCCTTGACAAAAACAAACAAACAAACAAAAAACACTTCATTTCTAAAAGTACAATATTTAGGGTGTGACTGTTAAAAAACAAACAAAATCACTGTTAAGAATCATTCTCTCAACAAACTGCCTACTGAAGCTAAGAGGCAAGAACAGGCCAAACAACGTCTAGACAGGTGAACAGTTAGAGATGGCTACAGATCTTTGGCAGGATTCCTTAGTGGCCATTCTTTACCGTCACCATACTAACTCCACTTAGGCCCTGGGAACTAGTGCTTCCTAAAACACCAGAGTATAATGGAACCGAGAATTACAGGAGTATAATGAAAAGAGCTTCCTATCAAAGCAGCTGCTTCATTTCATGTTAATATTTCCTTTCATTTGGAGGGTTGGAAGCATTCACAAGATCTCAGGGCAACAGAAAGAAAGCATTTTGTCTTCCCAAAGCAGAACCACAGCACAACCTTCAGCATGGTGCCTACAGAGAAAGGCTGCACTGGATGCTCAGCGTGGTGCTGCATGACTCCAGGGCCTCCGCAGACACCCTGTTAGTCTTTGCCCTAGATCTCCTGGGACATTTGAAAAGCAGATGTTAATACAACTTAGTGTGTGGCATCGAGATGAGGAAAACTAGACTTACCCATTTATATCCAAGGGAAAGCATATCCCTTTCAAATGTAGCTATAAAATCCAAGTGTT
This sequence comes from Peromyscus maniculatus bairdii, assembly GCF_049852395.1. NCBI lineage: Eukaryota > Metazoa > Chordata > Mammalia > Rodentia > Cricetidae > Peromyscus > Peromyscus maniculatus. The sequence goes on from NC_134857.1 coordinate 66,141,058, forward strand.
TTATTCAATTTTATCCAATTATAATCTTCAATTTGATCTTATAAGCTACTTATAAGATCTTATACAATTCTTTGTCAAAATAGTATAATAAATCACTGCATTCAAAACAAAAAAATCAAGTAAATAACTATAAAACAGATGTGTGTGGGTATATATATGTCTGGGTGTGTGTCACACACACACACACACACACACACACACAAATATTGAGCAGAAGTTTGGTTTTAATTCTTCAAGAGGTATCAATCTTTGGTGACACTCATAAAATGCAGATTCCCAGACCTGCCCACCATCTCACACTGACATGACAGGAAGCTAGTAATCTGAATTGTGAGTGTGTGAAGGATTGAACCAGGGCCTCATTCATGCTAAGCATGTTCTCCACCGCACCCCAGCCCTGTAATTTGAAACTTTTAATGTGTATCTTAACAAGCACTCTAATAACACTTTGAGAAACATTCCAAAACATCTGCAGGGAGTCATTTATAAGAGGCAAATTAAAAAGCCTGAGAGGTATGCAGTGTAAGAGAGTTTAGATATCACTTTATTTAACTTGATTAACACAGGAACATTTCTAGAATCATGACAGATTGATTGATCTTAATAAGAAGGAACAATATTTATAAGCCAAATAAATACTGTTTCTCTATAAACTACAAAGTCTAATCCCTTATTTTAACAATGCTATCATTGTTTAAATACACACTTCCTTCCTAGGATTCAACTACACACAGAGACAACAAAAGAGAAAACTAGTTGCCACATATTACTTCTTTTTGATTTTGGCCAAAACCACGGTGTTTCTACTTACCATCCTACCCTCAGGCATTTACCCTGTCTTTCAAATACAATGTCACAGTGCTGACAGACACTCCTACAGAAAACAGGATGCTTAAACCAATGCCATGGGAGTCCGGGATGCACTTCCCAAAGGAATGTTTTATGAATGCTTTGAGTAGTACAGTGAGCATGAATTCTCCAAAACTGCTTTGCACAAGGTAATGTTCACCTAGGTATGCAGATGTTTAAGTAGGCTTGGTTTTAAAAATGGTTTATTAAACATTATTGGATACATACCAATAGTAATACATAAATATCCTAGTTTGCTGTCTGTTGCTATGATAAAAACTATGACCAAAGAGCCACTTGGGGAGGAAAGGTTTTACCTCATCTTACAGCTTATAATCCATCAATTGAGGGAAGGAACCGAGAGGCAGAAACCACAGAAAAGCAATGCTTACTGCTCTGCCCCATGGCTTGCTTATTTTATATAATGGAGGGCTACCTATGAGGGATGGGACCACCTACAGTGGGCTGGACCCTTTCACATCAATCATTAATCAAGAAAACGCCCCACCCCCACCCCGCCAGTCTGGTTTTATTAAAGCAATTCCTCAACTGAGGTTCCCTCTTCCCAGGTGACTCCCGACTGACACAAACTAACAGTAAGAAGGACGTTACCTGTGAATGCCTTTCTTCTCCACACACTCTCGGGTTGTATTCGTTCACTTCACCTTGCAGAGGAATGCGAAGGACTTCTCTAACATTTGGCTCTGTCAGGAAACCCCCAGAGACTCAAAATCTATAGAAAAGAATGAATAATGCCTCAGTAATACTAATAAATTACAAATTCCAATCTACATTTCTCCCATTTGTGTACTGGGTGAATTACCCTCAGATCACCTCTGTCTTTATCATAAAAAGTATGGGGAGGTCTCAGAGGCATCGTCGTTCTTGGTAGCCCACCTGAACTAGATGGTAAGACCCTATTACTGAAGACACCGGGCACTTCAATTGTGGAGCATGGGAAAATTAAGCTGGAACTGAGTAGCAGGCTTCCTCCCTGCTGGCTATCTTTCATAATGCCAGAGGATGCTATGCAGATGGACCACTGAGGTAAAAAGTCATCAATAGTCCTACCCAGGAGTAGATCCTATGTACTACAATACTGACCTGCCAATAAGATGTGCCCACTAGTACAATAGTGGTGTGATGGTTCTGAGGTTAACCAACTGCTTTCTAATTGGCTTAGAGACCCACTCCGTAGTAGGAAGATCATGCCTGGTACTGTAGACCCAGTCAAAAGCCCACGGCTAGGGAGGTAATAGGCTTAGTAGGGGAACATACTATTGTTGTTTTACTAAATGGACATGTTGTCAAATGGTCTTCAAATATTTATGCTAATACCTGTCTTTCTTACTTTCCTTGTTGCTGTGATGAAATACCCTGACAAATGCAACCTCAAGGAGAAAGGGTTTGTTTTGGCTCAGAGTTCCAGGACACAGTCCATCATGGCGAGGAAGTCACAGAAGAGAAGTTTCAAGGGGCCAACGGGTCACACTGCACCCATAGTCGAGAAGCAGAAAGCAATGACTGCGTGTGCTCAGCTCACTCTCTTCACAGAGTCTAGAATCCCCAGCCCAAGGAATGATGCTGCCCACAGTGGGTGAGTCTTCCACTTCAATTAGCCCAGTCAAAATAATCCCCACAGGCAAGCCCAGAGGCATCTCTCTCAGGTGGTTCTAGGCCAAGCTGATAATAAGATTAACCATTACAACATCCCCAACCATTACAACCAGAGGTCAGAGCAGCTTATTTTTGTAGTGGTCAATGGTTAATGCAGAGACTCATGACCAGCAAAACAGCTGAGAATGAGTGTTGAGTGCTTCGCCCTAAATGAGACATCTCTGTCACCCCCATCTGAGGCTCACGAACATCGTGGAAGAGGATGCAAAGAGACTGTAAGAGCCTGAGGATGTAGAGATGTGCTATGAAATGCTATCTCCCAGGCATGACATGACCACTCTCATGGAAGCAACCCTAATTAAAAAAAAAAAAATGTCCCCTAGTACCTATGGATAGAAGAAAAATTCAAAGCTTATTGGTTGCCCTCCCCTGGCCAAAGTCTACTTTGTTCTTAGACATATGTTTCCTATCATCAGGCCTACCAAAAAGATGAGTTTTACAACACAGACACATGACCATCCCTACTGCACAACAGAATGAGCTGGAGGTATACAGATAGAAATAAGACTATCTAAAACAACCACGCCCAAAGGCTTGGAGGTATGGAAGGCAAAAGCTAATGTAAAGACAAGGCAAAATCACAAACTATTATTCAACATCACAATGGATGAAAAGCTGGAGAAAATATACAAGGAAAAATTCTTTAAGAAAACAAAGTACTGAAATTTTAATAATGGAAAACATTTAAATGCCCAGTGACAGTCAACAAAAATCTGTTAGTACAATAATTTAGTTCACATAATTCTGTCCGCTATTATTAAGTCTTTTGAGTTTATAATAAGGTGAGTAAATGGCATTCATATGATAGAGAAAAAAGAAGTGTCAGTTCTGATGGGACACACCTTTAATTCCAGCACTAGTGAGGCTGAGGCAGGAATGGAAAGTCAGCCTGGGCTACACACGATGGATGGGAGAAAAGGAAGGAAGAAAGGAAGGGAGGAAGGGAGGGAGGGAGGGAGGGAGGGAGGGAGGGAGGAAGGAAGGAAGGAAGGAAGGAAGGAAGGAAGGAAGGAAGGAAGGAAGGAAGGAAGGAAGGAAGGCAAACAAAGCAAGCAGGCAGGCAGCTCAAGATGGGTATTGGGCTATAATTACATATGACCACAGCTACTCATGAACAAGGCAGTGGGAGGAAGTAAGTCTTTCTTAGTATTAGGTGTAATACTTCCCATCTCTAGACAGGTTAAGCTAAGAAGTCAAGTCAGAGAACAAATGCATCCTTTCCATAGTTCTGTATGCTAAGGATTTTCCAAGACCCAGATGGGAAACCACTCAATAATATCATAATTTTTCTGCAATAATCCAATGTAAAAGACAACATCCTAGAACTTACTCGAAGAGATTGTGTTTTTTGACCTATACACAGATAGCTTCAAAGTCTGAAATGTATTATCTTTGGTTATAACAAAAGGAAAAGGGATTAACATGACTTTAATCTTCAAAACTGGACACACTCTGGTAAAGACAAGCAATACTCCTGTGTGAAGACTGGAGTGAAAAGATGTTTCACATGCAAAGAAAACAATCCTAGCCCACCTTCTTCACTTTAATCAATCAATCGCTTGCTAAGTATCCTCATAATCCAATCTTGGGGCATTTAACGATGAAAAGTTTTGCTAGTATCAAGTAACTCCCTCCATAATCCCACACAAACAATTTTATCATCATGTACTGGAGGGATACAGGCTCTTTGGCTGCCTCTTAAAAATTACAGATTGCTTCCAGATGCTTTTCAGGTGATTTCATGTCTTTCCTCAGCCTGCGACTCATGAATTATGAAAGGGCATCCCTAATTCATGAGATGAGTTCTCCCTCTCAGTGTCCATTATCATATATCCGCCCCCCACACTCTGGGTCTTTAGGTACTCACACACGCGCGTGCTTTTACGCACATAATAAGGCATCACCGTGTATCAGCAAGGACTCTACTGCAAACCTGCTTATATTTTACCATCATGACTCTGCCAGCAGCAGGGCTTCCCGACTTCAAAGGCAGCTGGTCTTTTGACAGTAATGTACAGAATGATATCAGAGGCAAGGTTAAATGGAACTTGAGAAAATTGAAAGGAGATTCTTAAATTTCACTGCGTCTTGATAATTCTCTCGCTTGTCATCTCATTTAAAAACAAAATATGTCTCCTGCTTAAAAGGGAGAAAGAGGGCAGTTAACAGTTCAGTCACACTCCCATCTCTCCCCAGGCAAGCACTTTCCTTCTAACAAAGCATCCTACCTCCACATAACAAAATCAAATTCAGACTCACAGCGTCCCTTCTAATAGCTATGTCACACCCCTAATTTCAACACGGGAATAAAATTTAAAGCTCATTTCCAGATGGCGTAAATTCCATGAATTGAGACCTCAGCTGTGCCGGTTAGGACTCTGCTGATAGGCAGGGATTCACAAAGAGACAGGAAAATCATCAAGTGAACACCAGGGCTGGCTAACCCACATCATGCATTTCCCCTGCGTAAGAGGAACAAGTGGACAGGTATTTACTCAGGAGACATAGGTTCATCTGTAGCACTGTCTCAATAGACCTGTGACATAAACACGTACTTTCCTGCCAGAACCCAGCTCTGGATGAGGGCAGGGTCTGAAGATGGGTGGAGGCAAGACTGGCAACAGAGGAATCAAGACATGGGACACTTCTTAGTTTCATTTTAGAGAGATGGAGAGAGAAGAAGCACACGGGAGTCATCCCCGGTGGGACGGGTCCCAACAGAGAATATAAGGAGTTGGTGGGGGAAGGAAGTGAGCCAAGCCATGGTGGTCAGGAGAATCTTGCAGCCCGACTAGCCGCCAGAATGCTACTTTACTTATACAAAATTTAGCAAGAAAGGATACATTCATGATGTTCTAAAACATAAATTATATCATTTTTGTTTTTGGACATGTGTTTTACTTCCTTTTGCTCATCTTTTAGTCATCATTAATAAACTATGACAGAACAGAGTTATCATTTCCAATCATTTTCCCTCAAATTTTGACATCATTAATAAACAGAGCTATCATTTTTACTCATTAACCCCATAACCCAATTTTTAAGAATCTAGAGGCATATGACAGCCTGTTCTCAGGCTGGTAGCTTTGGTTGCTTCAAGGATGCTAGACCAAAACAAAAATCTTCAAGCCACCCCGGGCATTTTGCCATGTCCCAAGCAGTGTATTATTAACTCTTAGTGGTCAGAGTGCCCCAGAAAAATCCTCAGGCCAAAGCTGCTGCAGTTATTATTCAAATTCTGGCATAACACAATGTTTATATCTTTATAGAATTTGTTTATATGTCTAATTGTAGTGGGTAGCCATTCCAACCTTGATCTGGAAGTTCCAAACCCCATTGAGGCTTCAGTAACTGTCACGCCTATAAGGCGGGGCCAAGAGAGGACCCTGAAGATCCGAGATCCGGATGCGCTGTGCTCTCTTGGTTCCTGGACCCTGGACGCTGGAGGCAGACCAAGCAGAGTTCTCCAGAGAACACCGCCGGACTGCACTACGTCTTTCCCAGACCCTGCAACCTACCTATCCCTTCATTTGTAAGTTATGCCACTAAATAAACCTCCCTTTTAACTACATGGAGTGGCCTTAATAATTACGCCAATATCTAATCAGGATTAGATTTTGTTGTTCCTTGGTCATATGACATCACAGTGGCTCTGCATGTGCTAACTTTCTAAGGAAGGGAGGTCCTGACACCTCATACTTTTATCATCTTTCCTCTCCATATTTTGCTCATCAATATGTCTCTGTGAAGAGCAAAGTTGTGTGCCACAAAATTGTCTGAGTATACAGTGGAATGAGGTTTATACTCTGAACTGTGGCCAACCCCTCTAGCCCACTGAATCTTGTTGTCCCTTTTAAGTTTACTTTGTTTTGATTATCTTATCTGAGTAAGTACAGGGACAGATGTTTCAAGAATATATCATAGGCTCAAGAAGAGACCTCTGGCTTCTATATGTGTGTCATAACCTCCAATGTGTAAGGAAGAACTTCAAGTAGATAAGGATATATCCCTAAAAGTGGAGGGAATAGTATGTTCAGGACTTTCCTAGGGAATCTTAAAAGCAGCATTCATGGTAGAAGTCATAAATGATTTATAACAAATTTCCCATCAATCCAATATCCTCAAATTGTACAAGTATTAAAAGTTTCCCAAGTATGTAACAGGTGGAGATGAAAACCAAAGGTGGCATGGCAGCCATCATGTGGCTCAGCTTTGCTGGATCTTTGTCAAGCAGCTGTGCAGGCTTTATGACTTCTGCCATTCCCATCAGATATGGCTGTGCCACTTTCCCAAAGGGTGATTCAGAAACCAACCAATACAGAGAAAACTGTCAAAAAATTCAACAAGTTCTCATTATCTGAAGCTGACGATGAACTAATTATTGAGTAATTTCTTCCTCCAGAATGTCTGCACTGGGGCAGGCGATAGGTAATATTCACATGTGGAAACCTACGTAAACACTCAATCTTCACTGACTCCATTCAACATCCTAATAATGCCCTTAAATAGATGAGTCCATAGTGGTCTCCAAAATCCAGTCCCTGAATTTACATTTGATAAGGCTGGGCGGCTATGGGGCTTGTTCAAACACTCAAATGTAAGTGGATGGGTAATGCCGAAGAGAGGTTAGGACCTTTGACCTCCTGTACTGATACTACCTCCTAAGCAAGGCCGGGATTGGTTTCCTTTCACTCCTCCCACAGCCAGCAACCCTTGTTAATGCTTTCAGAAAAGCTTGAGTGAATGGAGCTTCAGTCTCCATTCAATCAATCCCTGAAACATCCTATTAATAATACAGAATTCTCTTTTGCAACCAAGGAATCTTAATATAATTTGACCTAGTCTTGTTCCCAGCACGCACACTGGGCAGCTCACAACCACCTGTAGCTCTAGCTCCACAAGATATCCTGTTAGTGCAAACAGTATGACTCTGAGGAAGTCTTGCTTACACAATCAACTAGTAAGCTGAAGGATAGTCCATGTGAGAAAAAGGAAAGACCACAGCATCTTAAAAATGAATCAAGAGCACTGATTTGTAGGTTACTTATAAAATGTTGTCTCTACAGAGTAGATAGAGCTCTGTGCACCATTTGTTCATTTTAAATAGTTTATATTCCATCGATGATTTATTACAATAAAAAGCATTGTCCTAGTTTGCTTCCTATTGATGTGCAAAAAAAGTCTAGCCAAAGCAACTTGGGAAGGAAAGAGTTTGTTTGACTTACATGTCCCCATCACAGTCTATCAGTGAAGGAAGCCGGGACTCAGGTAAGGCAGGAACTAACTGCAGCAGACACTACAGAGAAACACTACTGCTCATTCAGCTTGCTTTTCTTGAACACCCGTGACCACCTTGCCCAGGGGTGGCACCACCTACAGTGGGCCGGCCCTCTCACATCAGTCAATAACCAAGGAAATGCCCCAACAGTTTTATATACTAGCCAGTCTGATAGGAGCATTTTCTCAGTTGGGGTTCCCTCTTCCTAGATGACCCCAGTTTGTGTCAAATTTACAAAAAAACCTAACCAGTACAAGCATACTGATTTATTAAAAAAAAATAAAACAAGGCAAAATTCAAATATTAAAGTAATATCTCCAATGTTATAGCTCCTCACGTTCCTTTATAAAAGTTACTATTTAGGGCTGGAGAGATGGCTCTGCAGTTAAGAGCACTGGATGCTCTTCCAGGGGACCTGGGTTCCACTCCCAGCACCCACTCACAACTGTCTGTAACTCCGGTTTCTGGGATCTAGTGCCCTCTCTTGGCCTCCTTGAGCACCAGTTAGACACACAGTGCATAGACATACATGCAAGCAAAACACCCATACAAACACCCACACACCCACACACCCACACACCCACACAAACACCCACACAAACACCCACACACAAACACCCACACACAAACACCCACACAAACACCCACACATACAAGTTCAACTTTCTTTTAAGTTGTTTAAAGTTCTACGATCAAATGAATTTTGAAAATGCTGTGTTCTATGTTCATTGCTTCCTAAACAGTACAGAAAAACAGGTTAGTTTTGTTCAACCCAGTGTGTCAATGCTTTGGGACGGCTCTCATCTGCAGGACTAGCACTGTCGTGCACCAGGAGACTCACTTCAGGAAGTGTATTCCTGGATGAATAACCTGAGCGTGACTCCTATTGGGTAGCATTTACAGTCCAACAGTCTTTCTCTTCTACTTGTGAGTTAAAATGAAAAGTAACCATCTTTTCCCCCTACCAAGAACAGGACTGTATTCAGCTAGCAATCACTCTCCCCAGAAGCTGTCACTGGCCTTGTAGAAACAAAACATCTTGGCTGGGTCTGAGGATGATGGCACACACCTTAACCCAGCTTTGTGGTTAGCCTGGCTCATAATGAGACCTTGCCTCCCACAAACAAACCTTGCATGTATACTTTTATACAAATAAAAATACTATACACAGCCGGGCGGTGGTGGCGCACGCCTTTAATCCCAGCACTCGGGAGGCAGAGCCAGGCGGATCTCTGTGAGTTCGAGGCCAGCCTGGGCTACCAAGTGAGTTCCAGGAAAGGCGCAAAGCTACACAGAGAAACCCTGTCTCGAAAAACCAAAAAAAAAAAAAAAAAAAAAAAAATACTATACACACACCTCACATCTTTACCAAACAATATGTATTGGCAATGCTTACAAGTTACGACTGAAGATGTTCAGTGGTATTTTATGATTATGCCCTTTCTAATGTTCATCTGTAATACAGCGAATTTCCTAGGTATCCCACAGCTGAACACTTGAGTTGATTCCAATCTTTAGCTCCTGTCAATATTGCTACAATGAGTATTTTCTTATATAAATCATTTTCTCATGCATGTAATATGTAAATGTGTGAATGATTTTGACAGAATATATTAACGTAGGCATATCTAGGACAATTTGTATCAAGAATGAATTTCTAAAATGGAAACCCCTGGTCTAAGGAATATGGCTCTTTTCATATTGTAAAATTTGCCAAACTGCCACTAAAGAGATGCTACTGGTTTGCACTTGTACTCTCTCTGCAAAGATTATAAAACCTAAATGGCTGCTCATCTAACTACAATGAGAAGTTCCTCCATAAAATTGCGGCACGCACATCTACTAGAATGAGTAGTTACTCAGCTCTCCGTGTGTGCAAAAGCACTGTTGTGTCCTCCCTGTGGACTACTTTTGTGTCTTCTGTCCGTTTCTCCACCAGACTTTTGTGCTTTTCTTATATACCTGTAGGAGCTCTTTGCTATAAAACCCGGCTCCTTCAGATAAGAAATGAAAGGCAAATATTATCTCCAGCTTTCTTATTCCTGACTGATGCAGAACTGGTTCAGGGTTTGTTGTGATGGGTTTTTATAAATAATCAAAGTTACAAACCACTTACATGTCTCAATTTTAGGGAAAGGTCATATATACTCTAGGATTATAAAATAATTTCCTATTCTTCTTCTCTAACCTAGTTAGATTGGTTTGGGCTTAACATGTGAGGTTACTGCTCCAAACAGTACTTTTCCCCCAGACAATAGTCAGATTATCCTACCACCATTTACTCGCTAGAACATCATTCTCCCACACATTTGCAATACCACCTTTTATCTTATGCTTTACAAATAAATCATGGAGTGATTATCAGTGTTTCTGTTATTATAACCTTAAAGCTATATTTTGATCTCTCAGATTATTCCAGCTACTTGTGCTTACTTTCCCAAGTGAACATGGAATCAGCTGCCAGACACTCCAAGAAAACTTTCTGGCTGTTTTTTACTAAACTGGCACAAAACATAAAGCTTTTTAAGGAAAACTGACATCTTTTTTGTTTTGTTTTGTTTTTTGTTTTTTGTTTTTCAAGACAGGGTTTCTCTGTGTATTTTTGGTGCTTGTCCTGGATCTCGCTCTGTAGACCAGGCTGGCCTTGAACTCACAGAGATCCGCCTGCCTCTGCCTCCCGAGTGCTGGGATTAAAGGCGTGCACCACCACCGCCCGTAACATCTTCATATTCAAGAATATGACAACCCTGCTAACTTTTCATAGCTCTGTGTAACTCTCAGGTACATTACTAATGCCTTCATATACAGCATACATATTGATTAAGTTTATTCTTTAATTTTCTATGTGTGTGTGCATGTCTATATGGCTCCTCATGCCACAACATATATGTGGAGGTCAGAAGACAACATTGTGGAGTCAGTTCTCTCCTTCCACCCTTATGTGGGTTCCAGATATTGAACCCAGGTTTCCACAGCAGGCACCTTAACCTGGCGGGGCATCTCACTAGTCCCCTTGAGTTTATTCTTGAGCATTTTACTCTTTTTAATGGTAAATGGTCTTTACTTCTTCAATCTTCTAACTGGCTATTGTCAGTATATTTGGAAGCTAGGAGTGTTCACACATCATTTGCCAGCAGGTTACTTTTATTGCCTTATTCTTTTTTTTTTTTTTTCAGACTTAATTCACTTTATTTTTCTTGTATAAAAACCCTTATGTGGTGGACACAGCTGCAGCCTGGGTCCTCTGAACAGAGACTCTGGTGTGGGTTTTCACAAGATGGTCAGTGAATTCTTGGAGACAGGATCAAAGGTGGCCTTGGCAAAGTTGCCCAGAGTGGCTGATGTGTAGCAGTCATCAATACTAGCCAGCAGCAGCAGCTTCTTGGACACAGGATCAGAGATGAAGCTGGTGACTCTAGGAGCAGGGATGAGACCAACACAGAGCCACAATGGCCTGTCACTTTGCAAGAAGAGTGTGGGGCTTGCCAATCTTGTTCTCCCAGTAGCCTCTCCGCACAGGGACAATGGAAAGCTTGGCCAAGGTGACTGACCCTGAGCTGACAGTAGCTACCTCCTTGGAGCACTTAACACCAAGACCAACATGACCATTATAGTCCCCAACAGTGACAAAAGCCTTGAACTTGATCTGCTGGCCAGCCCGAGTCTGCCTCTGCACTGGCAGGGTCTTTAAAATCTCATCCTTTAGGATGTGCCCTGGAAAATGTCAATAATCTCCGATTCCTTGATAGGCAAGAGAACAAGTAAATCTCCTCCAGGGATTGATCTTCCTGTCCTAAACCAGGCGGCCCAGCTTGGTGACAGGGATCCACTCCTTGTCTTGACTTCTCCTCCATGAGCCCCTAGGCCTCAGTCATGACTGTGGCCCCTAAGACCACTACCCGATCCTCTGCGGAAGCAGCTGTGGCCCCTAAGACCACTACCCGATCCTCTGAGGAAGCAGCTGTGGCCCCTAAGACCACTGCCCGATCCTCTGCAGAAGCAGCTGTGGCCCCTAAGACCGCTGCCCGATCCTCCGCGGAAGCAGCTGTGGCCCCTAATCCTGGGCCCCGGAACTCCTACACTGGTGTCAGCAGCCATCAGTGTTTCCTGAAGCTAAGAAGCTCTTATTTATAATTAGTTTTCACTTGATTCTGTTAGAATCTTACATCCCATTATCTGAAAACAGCAATTATTTATCCTTTCCTGGTTTTTATGCCTTTATGATTTTTCTTTTCTTCTCCAGAGGCATTGGCTTGTGATTCCAAAACACTACTGGTAATTGGTGAAGACACTGGATTAGCCTTACATGGTGCTGAACTTAATAGCAATGCTCTCAAACTTCTTTATAAGTCTGAAAAGTTTTAGGGATTAAAATGAGCTAACTTACATTCCTGGAATATTTTCTTATTATGTTTTCAGGGTTTTTTTTTAACAAAATCAAGAATAAATACTGAATCTTATCAAATGTCTCAACTGTAAGAGTAATCAGTTTTTCTATTTATAATAAATAAGATAACGTCATTAATAAAATCATAGGATTACACTTTCTTCATTCTTAAACCTCACTTGCTGTGGTGTTTTATTCTTAAGTATACAAAGTACATGTTTAAACTGTTACCTCACTCAGTTTTCTCAAGGACCCTCTAGACTGGGTCTTCCTACCCTGCATGCTCTGCCCCACGGTCACTCTCCTCCAGCCACACTGGCCTCCTCGTATGCCAAGACTGTTCTTGGCTCAGAGAGTAAGCTGCACCTGCCATACATGCTGTCCCCTGACTGTCTGTCCCCAGATGTCCCCACACCATTCGTCTTCGTGTTCCTGTTCACATGTGACCTCATCACAGAAGCCTTTCCTGCCTGCTGCCCCACATAAATTGCCAGTCGCCTTACACTTGACCCTGACTCTGGCTTATTTTTGTCTGCAGGCTTGCCACCATCTACCAGGTGGAATATGTAAACATTGCCAGAGGTCACAGTGCCCAGCAGAAAGGAAGCCCCACGAAAAGACACATTTTACCTGCTCTGCCACTCGCCCTAGCTTCCCAGCATGCAGAACTGGCCCAACGCTTTCAAACATCTTAGTGTTCGTTACATGTATCAAGGAAAGAGAACAAAGGAAGATCCTGAAGCTTAGAGAGCCAGCTAAGTAAAATCCCGCAGGGGCAAAATTGCAGCTGCAGCTTCAGTCTAACTTTCCACTTCTTTCCGGTAACCATCCAAACAAATGATATGGGACTTCAGGCCGCAGAAAATGGATGCACAATCTTAGAATTACTAAAGCACCACTGAAAGTCAGAGCAAAGCTGGGCAGACAGATCACGTCCAAGTGAGGAAAAATTGTCAGCAGATGTTTCCCAAAGACCTCTTAGAAATTACAGGCATTGAATTAAGTTAGCTCTCTTCCCAACATCCGTGATCCTCACAACAAGAAGCATAGCATAATGCTCAGGGCATCCATGTATGTCCTTAAATAGCCAAGAGATAAAACTGGATATTTTAGGACCAAGCGACCAATATGTTGGTGAAACACATACTAGAACATCTCCCTCCCAGGAGACTTATCTAGCTACATTATTGCCAATGATGACAAGGAGAACCTAACTTTTAATAAGCTACTAACTTTTTCAAAGTTGACTTTATTTTGGTTTCAACAGCCAAGTTAGAATTAAGTACTCATATAGGCCTTTTTTTGTTTTGTCTTGTTTTTGTCTTTATTTTGTTTTTCTTACATTTTTTTCCTCAAAGCAACTTTAGGCTAAAAACAAAACTGCACAAATTTCCATGTTTGATAGTGAACAACAACTTTGTCTTCAGAATTTAATCAAACTTCATATTTTAGGAACTTCAGGGTTGATGCAACATGGCAACATGTCACATTTAATTCCATCGATGTACAACATAGTGAGCAGAGAGGGAGCCAGTGAGGCACAGCTGACTGTCTAAACCTCTGAATTTAAAAGGCATGGCCCATTTGTGGTCCTTCTAAACAGCAAATATATCATTTTCCAACATTTCACTATCAAATTATAGTAGTTTTTTCTGCTGGCACTCACTTGAAAAAAACCACAAAAAGACTTTTCTCATAGTTTCTCCTTACTGGCTTCTATTCAAAGATAAATGGAAGGCAGTAAAATTAGTGGGAAATATATTCAATTACTTAAAATGCATCAGCCAAAAGAAAACCTGTTTCAGAGCTGCGTTACGAGCTGTGATATTACCTCACCTTCACTTAATCTTCCATTCCAATGACAGGTAACAAAACTGAGGACAGGTCATGGGACAAAACACCTCCTTTTGCAGAGCCTGACTCTTTCACCTCCAATTCTCACCGGGGGTCAGAGCCAGAGTAAACAGCTGTCCCTTAGCCTTGTGCACTCTGTGTGCCCCAGATGTAAAGTTTCACACTGGGGAGGAGGCAGGTTTCAGGGCAGCCAGCAACTTTGCATCCTCTCAAGCCACTCTGAGGAGGAAAGGAAACTTCCTGTGTGACTGTGAAGTGCCCCCAGGGATGTTTGCACTTGAAGTCTGCATACAAACTGACAACAGAAAACTAAGATCTAAGACTGTAAATTTCATTATGAAAACCATATCCTAGCACTTGACTCAAGTTTCAAAATTTTAACAGATAATTAAAGTGAAGTCAATTGAAGTCATTTTTTTTTTTACATTTAATGGGCCAAAGAATTTTTAAAGTAACATTTTTAAAATGTCATACTTCATTAAATTAGGGGTCATGACAATTACACCAATTCAGAAAAAGCATTGGGAAGTAGGGAATCTAAACAGCATTTGCTTTTTTTTTTTTTTTTTTTTTTTTTTTTTTTTAATAAAGGCTAGTCTTAAATTTAAAAAAAAAGCAAGCAATTGAGAAAAACTCACCTTCATGAATGAAACTTAGTTTATGACTCTGGCAGTGCAGCTCAAGTGGTAGAGCTCTTGCCTAGCTTGCAGAAAGAAGCCCTAGGTTTGATTCCCAGCATCACATATCCCAGCTGTGGGAGTGCACACCTGTAATCCCAGCACTTAGAAGGTAGAGGCAGGAGAACCAGGAGTTCAAAGTCATCCTCAGCTCCATGAGGAGTTCAGTGACAGCCTGGGCTACATGAGACCTTGAAGAAATAGAAAGAGATGAGAGAGGGAGGATAAGGAGAGGGGAGGGGAGAGAGAAGAAGGGGAAAAACAGAGCTTAATATAGGAAAGAAGGTTATCTATCTTGATTGATGCTATCATTTTGTCCTTTATCTAAGGGGTCTAGAGATTATAAACATCATCCAGTTCATCTCTTGTTTATGATTATCAGAAGAAAAGGGATTGCTATTGTCATTTACCAAGAGGGAAGAGATTTTAGCAATGAGGAAACACAGAGGGATCTGTGTTTCAAGGAACTTCAAAGACAAGGAAATAGGAAGTGTATCCTTTCTTTCTTTGGAGGGGAGAGAGGTAAGTCATACTACAAGAACAGAAGCACATGCAACTGAGCATATTTGGAGTTTACTATGCTATGGCCATGCATGCACAGATGTGGAATATTCCTTTACACTGTGTAAATATATGTCACCGTGATTAGTTCAATAAAGAAGCTGACTGGCCAGTAACCGGACAGGATAAGGTTAGGCAGGAGAACCAGACTAAGGACACTGGGAAGAAAAAGGGTGGAGTCAGAGGAGTCTCCAGCCAGACATGGAAAGAAAACAAGAGGTGTAAGATGAAAGAGAGGTAATGCCACGTAGCAGAATGTAGATTAATAGAAACGGGTTAATTTAAGTTGTAAGAGCTAGTTAGAAATAAGCCTGAGCTATCAGCCAAGAATTTATAATTAATATTAAGTCCTTGTGTCGGTTATTTGGGAACTGGTGGGCTGGAGAGAAAAGTCCACCTACACACAGACTTGCACGAAAAAAATAGGCTTGGCAGAATCACTCCAACATTCAAAAGTGCCTTAGTCCTATCAACCCACGAATGTGCTGTCTGAGAATCCCAACAAACACACCAACAGCATCACCACTTCCACTTGTGCCTTTGAATCATGGCACAGGAGATGCTCACAGCTGTGAGTGGCTGACAAAATCCCAGCTTTCATATGCAGTCTCTAACACGGAAAACATGAAAACAACAAAGACAAGCTGTTAAAAACAACACAGCAGAAAGAGGTCATGAACATGAGAGGGTCTAAGGGAAAGGAGACCCAAAGAGCCTGAAAGGGGGGAGGGAGGAATGGAAGTGATGTGAATACAGAATCCACATATCAAATTATCAAAACAAATAAAAAGTTGAAAACACAAACCCGGTGTTGGGAAGATGGCTCAGTGGTTAAGAACTCCCTGCTCTTTTCGAGGACCTAAGTCGGGCAGCTTACAAATGACTGTAACTCCAGCTTCGGGAGATCTAACACCCTCTTCTAGCTCTCTCACACACACAGCACGTTCTCACACAGACACATATGCATAAATAATAAATAAAAATAAAATCTTAAAAAAAAGCACAGACTGTCTTAGTTTGCTTTCTGTTGCTATGATAAACACCACGACTTAAGGCAATTCGGGGAGGAAAGGGTTTATTTCATCTTACCGTTACCGTGAGAGACGTCATCAGAGCAGGAACTCAAGGCAGGAAATCGAAGGAAGGAACTGAAGCAGGGACCATGGCGGAGTGCTGCTTTACTGGCTTGTCCAGCTTCCTTTCCTATACAACCTAGGACGCCCTGCCCAGGGGTGGCACTGTCCATGGTAGGTTGGGCCTTCCCAGCTCCATTATGAATCAAGAAAATGCCCCACAGGTTTGCCCACAGACCAGTCTGGTGGGGACATCTTCTCGGTTGAGGTTTCCTTTTCAGATGACTCTAGCTTGTGTCAGTTGACAAAACAACCAGTACTAGCTCCTCCTGTCATAACCTGTGGAGCAGCTGGATTTGCCTTTTTCATTTGGATGCAAATTCATTCTGTCATACCAGCTTCCACTACATGAAGCAGAGATTTAGAGGGCTGCCTTGGTTTCGTTTGCTTATTGGAAAAAAAATAAAAAAGAAAGAAAGAAAGAAAGAAAGAAAGAAAGAAAGAAAGAAAGAAAGAAAGAAAGAAAGAAAGAAAGAAAGAAAGAAAGAAAGAAAAAAATGTTGGTCACCAGGAAGGATCCAGAGTTGAAAGGAACTTCAGAAGTAGTCAGGGCAGCTCACAGGTATAGTCCCAAAACTCGGGAAGTAGAGGCAGGAGAATTGCTGAGTTTGGCTTTCTTTTGAGGCCAGCCTGAGGATACATAGTGAATTCCAGTTCAGAAAACTTGAGGGAAATCCAGAGCCATCTTTACTACAGGCTCCCTCCTAAATTAATCCCTGACCAGATGCTGCTCCCTAGAAACATAGATTCCCCACCACAGGCTGGGGGATTGGCTAGCATCAAGCTCTGTTGCTGTGGGATGTCTTTCTGTATGCTGTGATTATGTGTTGCTCTGATTGGTTGATAAATAAAGCTGATTGGCCAATGAAGAGGCAAAACAAGGTCAGGCAGGGCATTCAAACTGAAGAGACAGGAAAGAAAAGGAGAGTGAGGGGAGATGCAAGCCCACCACCCAAGGGGCAACAAGATGCCCGCAGACCAGTAATGCCACTATCACATGGCACCATATAGATTAACTGAACTGGATTGAGTTAAGTTATAAGAGCTAGATTGCAAGAAGCTTGACCCATAGGCCATACAGTCTATAAGTAATCTAAGCCTCTGTGTGTTTACTTGGGACCAAGTAGCTGAGGGACATGGATGGGAGAGATTCCTACCGACCACAGGGCCGGGCAGGACTGGAGAAACTTCCCTCTACACTCTGTGACCCCTGAACCCAAGCCTGCTCTTCCTCAGTGTCCCCTCTGCATAAGCACTCACAGATCCCCAGACACTACACCCTACACCCTCCTAGACTAAAACAAAAAAGCCTTATTCAAGTAAAACCTTGGCAAGTTTACTCATGCTCCAACCCAGAAAGGCCAAGTCCATACCAGCCAGCATTGGAGGCAATTAGTTAACATCATGCCCACTGTCTCCTGGCCAGAGTCAACTCCTGAAGCGAAAATGCAATGTGGCCACAGGCCAAAGGAGGGAAAGCAAAACCATAGTGGAATGCAGAGGGCAAAGACATTACCATCAATTACCCAGCCTAAATTCATAATTCTGACCCCAGTGACTAGACAAATACAGGCGCGCTCACATGATCCACTGCGTTTGACCAGAGGAACGGTAAGAAGGCAGGGCAGGCAGCCCTTCTCACCTTCATTACTGTTCAACAAACCACAGTGAAAACCCAAAAAGTAATAGACATTCTATATCCAGCTACCAAAAAATGCCCAGACAGCCTTCACATGCACACTCTTGATAAAGTCACCTAACTCGGAGTTATCAAACCCCTTGCCCTTGATGGCTAAAAAAAAAAGACCACCACCCACAAAGACATTACCTACCCACCTGCTAACTTAAACAAAGACTGGCATCTTGACGGCCTGTTCAGTACCCTTGCTGAGTGAAAAGTGATTCGAGCCAGAATGAGAATTTTACAAGACAACTAAGCACGGTATTCCTTCTGGAATATGCTCTAGCCCAAGCCTCATCACAAATACCAGTCCGAATCCACAGAATAAAAGCAAATGAAATGCCTCCCTACAAAGCTCCATTTCCTGCACTATTAAGCAAAAAGCACAAGCGGAAGAAGCAGAGGCCCCGACCTCTGGCTTGAGCGCAGATGCAATCACCCTGCCGCACATTATTTAGAAATGCAAAGCACAAGGCTCCAGTGAATTTGTCACTTGCAGAAAGCCCCATGCTTTTATGATGAGAATTCATTTATGAGACGCTCTTAGAGCAGTTTTCCCCTTAACCTTCCCAATTTATCTTACATTCGCCACTCTTCCACAGCAAACTTTTATGTACAATTTTAAAGCTATGTAATGTACATCATGAGGGCACTGGTCTCCCGAAACCCAAAGAACAGAGAGAATGAGGTGATGAAACCAGCTGCCAGTGGTTTGCCCTCTCCTGAACTAACATGCTAAAAAAATAGGCTCGGCAGGATTTGGTAAGCAGACAAAAAAGGGCTGGGGCCAGCTTTTACAGGACGGAGAAACAAGGAAATTAAATCTATAATGTTTTGCTCTTTTAAAAACATTAAATAAGAAACAGCGGAAAGAAATCCACATTTTAACAAGATCCACTTGCTTTAGAGCAGTGGTTCTCAACCTTCCTAATGCTGCCACCCTTTAATACAGTTCCTCATGTTGTGGTGACCTCCAACAATAAAATTATTTCGTTGCTACTTCATAACAGCAATTTTGCTATTATTATGAATTGCAATGTAAATATCTGTGTTTTCCAGTAGTCTTAAGCGACTTCTGTGAATGGATCAACCAATCACCCCCCCCCAAAAGGGCCACGACCCACAGGTTGAGAACCATTACTTTAGAGCTAGACCATAATGACTGCACATGCTGACAGGCAGTCTCAGACATGGTGAACTTTTGAGACTTCTCTAGGAATTAGCCAAGCTGTACTTCTAAACTTCTCTTCTGCTTCCACACTAGCAATGGAACACAGGACCTTGCACATACCATGTTCCACCCCTGAGCTCCCCTCGCCCCGTGCCCATCAGCTTAGACCACTTGGAACAAACTAGAGTATGAGCCTAGCGGACATATCCAAGCTTTCCCACAGTGAGCAGACCTAGTCACACTGCTTCCCTCTTACTGTTGGCCTCAGAGCACAATCTATAAGTAGGGATAATCTTGTCTGCTCTGTATACCTCACAAGATTGAACTTTAAAAATAAACTTGGGGGCTGGATAGAAGGACTGGAGGTTAAGAGCACTTACTGCTATTCCAGAGGACCGAGTTTGATTCCCGGCACCCACATAGCAGCTCAAAAACATCTGTGTAACTCAATTTCTAGGGGTTTCAGTGCCTTCTTTGGCCTCTGCACACACCAGGAACACACATAGTTCACATACATTCATGCAGGCAAAAGAGTCATACATATAAAATAAGCCATAAAAAACAAACTTTATGCCAGTATAGTGGCACAGGCCTTTAATCTCAGTACTTGAGAGGCAAAGGCAGATGGATCTCTGTGAGTTCCAGGCCAGCCTGGTCTACATAGTAATAATGAGTTCCATGACAGCCAGGGCTACAGAGAGATCCTGTCTCAAAACAAACATACAAACAGAGTCACTTTCCCTAAACCTAGCCAACTACCCACTTCTGCAGGAATCATAGGTCCTAGAGGGGATCCTACAAATGCCATTTTCCTAAATCAATATAGCTTCTAAATGAATACTAAGTACTTACCCTTATCCACACAGATAAGTATGGCTCTCACCCTTCATCAAAAAAGTTTCTTTTTACAGTCAATGGAGGCTACTACAGAAATCCACATCTGGTCAAAATGCAGAGAATAAACAACCATGTACCCCCAATTGGTACATCACCAATACAACCCCTACATATAAGGCTCAGAGAACATCATGCAAGAGGAATGCAAGAGCTACAGGAGCAGGACTCCTCCAGTACCTTCTCGACATGACATTGATGCTACATCCATTAAATCTCAACAGCATGGCTGCCTAAACAAGACCTGCACAATGACCATGCCAGTTGGATGGGGGAATTTCACAGGGCTCCATTTCTAGATGAAAAGCTACAGATAGTCAATGGCTGCTAAGAGAAGGAGAATTCATTTTCTCCAGGAACAAGTTCCAGAAAGGTTGTCAAATCCCAAGTGGTCAACACAAAACACAAGTACAAATGAAAAACACTAAATGATCTCAGTAGATTTTATATATATCTAACACCAACAATTATAGAAGAAGTCATGAATTCCAGAGAGAGAGTGAGGCAGGACACAGGAGAAGCTGGAGGAAAAAGAAGAAGGTATAGAAATGATGTAAACACAGTGTACTCAGCTACAAAATTCTCAAAAAAAGTTTTAAAAACTTTAGCGTAAAGAGCAGGAAGCACCACCCAGTGCATTATTGAGGATGACAGCAACAACTGTGCATTCTTCCCAGATACCAACAAAAGCAAGATTGCACCAGTGCTGAGACAGCCGGGCTCTACTTCATGCACACAGCAACTCCTCGGTAGCCAGGACAGAAGCAGGGCTCTACTTCATGCACACAGCAACTCTTCAGGAGCCAGGACAGAAGCCGGGTTGCCACCTCTGAAGCAAGGGGGCTTTGGAAAACTTCTTAAAACATCGATCCTGAAGAAATAGTTAATCTGCTTTTTTTGGTGGGGGAGGGGATGTAGTGAGTGCAGAGTAGTAGTAGATCCTTCCCAGAATCTGGTGAAAATTCTACACCATCTATACACACACACACACACACACACAAACACACACACACACACACACACACATGTGTGTACACATACAAACACACACATGTACACACACACACACACACACACACACACGTGTGCACACACATACACATATGCATACACACAGGCACACAGGTATGTACACAGGCGCGCACACACACAAGTGCACACATGCATGCACACATGCACCCATATGCTCAAGCTTTTCTGTTTGTATGGTATTGGAGATCCAATGCATCCCTGATGTGCTCTACCGCTAAGCTACACCCCCAGTCCTAAAACTTATTTTTTCTGTTATCAAGGGTGGCTCCTGTGACCACAAGCTAGAAATCCTCAGCTACAGCCTACCGAATGGCTAAGTAACCATAAACACAAGATTTAAAAGGATATGCTTATAAAAGTGTCCTGGCTAAGACGATCACAGTCACACAGGTTCTGTGCTGAGAAGACCCTCCATCAGACCCCGCTGGAGACATAAAGCTGAAAGTTCTAGGGATCCTAGGCAGTTTTCAAACAAATCAGGTCCTCGTACATCAACAGAAAAGCCACTGCATTTGAAAGACAGGCTCCCCAAGAAAGGTCTCATCTAGGAGCATATGTTTATACACAACCAGTACCTGCTTCAGCATCCCCGCATAACAGGGATCCAAGGGCACCCATCAAGCTAGAGGCCTGGGCTAGTGGGTTTGTATTGAATATATATAGAGAGAGTTGCTTGAGCCTTAACATCATTTTTTTAAATACTGTATTTCCACAGTAACCCAAGAAGCATGTTAGAGGAAGGGGACCAGGACAAGGTACCCCAGGCTAGCCCTTAACATCATCACTGGGCTTGCTGGAACTAGTTCTTCTCAAGTTGTAACAGAATCCCCAGTTTATTAAATGCAAATTCCTAGGCTTGGGCTCCACCCTCAAAGCTGATTCAGCAGTTCTGGGAATTTACACTGTGACAGGTTCTAGGGAGGCTGGTGCTTGCATTCCCAGGTCCTACTCTGAGAATCACCAAATGTCATGGTTTCTTTTCCTTTTCCATATCTTTAGTTTGGTTTTGTTGCTTCAATAAAGCATCCCAACGAAAGCAGCTCATAAAAGAAAGGGTTTATTTCAGCTCACAGTTCCAGATAGAGTTCATCATGGCAGGGATTCAAAACAGCAGGAGCCTGAGGCAGATGGTGACATCAATCCATCATCAGAAATCACAGACACATGAACACCAGGGCACAACTCAACCTCTCCACTCTATACAGTCCTGGATTTCTACTATGGGAATGGCCGACCCACAGTTCAGACGCATCCTCCCACTTCATCAACCCAGTCCAGACCATTCCTCACGATACTGAAAGACCAAACCTTTCTAGATAGTCCCCACAGGCATGCCCAGAGGCCTGTTGCAGGTTTTGTTGTTGTTGTTTTGTTTTGACTCTACTCTATGGGGGCCCACCATTCAGCTCCCAAATAATCACACAGAGACTTATTATTACTTATAAATGCCCAGTCTTAGCTTGGCTTATTTCTAGCCAGCTTTTCTTAACTTAAATTATTTCATTTATCTTTTGCCTTTGGGCTTTTAACTTTCTCTATTCCCTATTCCTTTCTTGACTTCTTACTCAGTGGCTGGCTGTGTTGCTGGGTGGCTGGCCCCTGGTGTCCTCCTCCTTCTCCTTTTCTTGCTCCTTCTCTTTTTCTCCTAGTTATTCTCTCTGCCTGCCAGCCCCGCCTATCCCTCTCCTGCCTACCGACTAGACATTCAGCTCTTTATTAGACCAATCAGGTGTTTTAGACGGTCAAAGTAACATAGCTTCACAGAGTTAAACAAATGCAACATAAAAGAATGCAACTCATCTTTGCATCATTAAAAAATGTTCCACAGCATAAAAGAATGTAACACATCTTTAACTAATATTCCACAACAGCCCATCCAGGTGAGTCCAGATCCTGTCAAGTTCACAATTAACATTAATTATTACACCAACCTATAAAATTGGAGTACAATATATTTAGAATATCTCAAACTCTTAAGCACTATCCAGAGACCAAAGCAAACTTAAAAGGCAAGCAATAGCACTCAGTCATCCAAATCGGCCCCTCACTGGTGGTGCCCACTGTACCTGCTGGTGAGCCTGAATAGTCAAGGCACACAGTGAGTTTCCTGATAACAGGTAGTAGCTATTGGAAATTCTTACCACAGTCAGATACAGAGGAAGGAATCGGAGTGGTTTTGTATAAATTTTCACCCCCAGGAAACAATAAACAGCAAATTGGTGCTCTGAGGATTTACTCAACCACTTAGACATCCCTTCGTGGCTACATGAGCCATGGTTTGCAAATTGAGCTCCACAGAATCCCAGATACCTCCAGGGCTGGGGTGGGAGGGAAGGAGAGACATGGTGGTAACTTTAGTCTTTTGTCGTTGCTCCTCTGTGAACCAGAAATTCAGCTTTTCTCCAGCTAACATACTGACATAAATTACATTTTTACTGATAATACAGCCATTCTTTTGTAGGAATAATAAAAGGTTTTAAAACAACCACTGAGTTAATTATACTCGGGCCCCTCCATTTCTGATTCTACTATACTGCAGCTCGTGTGGTCTAGATCTGAAATGTGCCCCCAAAGACTTGTATGTTGGAAGATTGTTCCACAACCCAATAATTATCTGAAGTGGAGAACTTTGCAGAAATCCCTGGATCATGAGGGCTCTGACCTCATCTTTTTGACACTGTAACAAGATGTTATCATCTGCAAAGTTCATGGTTGAAAACCACACCATCAAGCTTAAAAAAAAAAATCACACACAAAAAAATTTCATAATGTGGTAAGTAAGTTTATAATTTTGCATGAAGGTCCACATTCATAGCTATCCTTTGCCACATGCAGCTGATGGGCTGCAGGTTGGACATATCTGATAGGTTCCTAACTTAATGGAAGACTGGGAGGTGAGAAAAACTTGGGAGGCAGAACCCTAATTAAAGGAAAGGGGTTATTGTGGAACATTCCCTTTGGGCATTATTCCTTGTCCTGACCCTTCACCTCCCTGGCTGCCATGAGGTAAAACAGATTTGCTCCACCATGCCCTCCCTCCCCACCATGATGCCTCACTACCACTACGAGAAAAAAAGGGCAGCTAAGAAACTGTTGACTGAAATCTCTGAAACTCTGAGCAAAAATAAATGTTCCCTCCACTAATCTGAAGTTCCTCAAGAGTTCTGGCAGCAGTAGAAAGCAAACCCAACAAACAAAGATTCCGTAAGACATTACAAAAACAAAAGTTACAAGCCAGCCCCGGAGGCTCAGAGAGGGCCACACAAAGCAGGAGTGACAGTCAGTCACATCACATTTGTGTCTAGGCTCGAGTCACAGGAACTTCCAAACTCACTAAAGCCAGCCACTGAACCTCCCTGTAAAGGGACTGTAAAAACAGACCTGCTCCAGGGGCAATTGCTTTTATTTAACCTTGTCCACCTATAAAGATACCCTTTAGAAATCAAGGTCTTCTCAGTAAGTGTCATGTGATACGATGTCCAAAAGAAGATGCCACATATTGGTGATTATTGTCAAATAACATCACCTACTGCACAGCTAAACCTTTTATTCATTAGCACAGATTTATAAACTACTGGCCAAGGTGGGTATAAAGCACCAGGATCATTACTGTGACCCACAACACCACCACAGTTGAAAGGAAGAGTAATGAGGAAGGAGGCAGATGGGCATATTAGGAGCTTTAATTTATAAGTCACCCACAATGCTAGCATTCAAAACCATTTGTAGCAGTCAAAGGAAGAGATGGAACTTTCAAGTAGAACTCACTTTATTTTCCGGGGATATTGGAATTATCCACACTCATGAAGGTGCCCTAACCTATGAACACTATCCTTTACCATGTCACCAGCATTTTCAGTGAAGTGAGTACCCTACTCTCTGTCCTCCCCCATATTTCATCCCACCTCCATCTGGTTTTAGTCAACCTTCAACATTCTAAGACTTGGCCTCTGTTTGCTGGAAGAAGATGTGGCATGGTGACATGCAGAAATGCACAGGGAAAACTGCTCATACCAGCCACATAACCTTCCACATATTTTCACATAACTCCACAATCTGAGCACTGTCCCATTTTCTTAGCTACAAATGCTTCAGGAGTCTCCCATTCCTCCCCAAGGGCCTTGAAATCATCATCTCTTCATTCGCCTCCTTCAGTGAGTGCTATCTGTTCACAGCTTCTACTACGCTTGCCCTCGCTCCACGCTTAGCACCATCTTAAATCCTTCAGCTGATTGTGGAAATGGAAACTTTGAAGCAGGCAATTAAAAAAGACTAGAAAACCCGATCTTGACAGGACTAGACTTAACTAATGAGACAAAGTGACAGCTGCATGGCTGACCGCCAAGACATCATGAGCAGCTTGAGAACTGGACTCAAAATAGTGATAGAGCTGGCAGAGTGACCCCTATAGTTTATCTTTTGTTTGGTGGATACCGTACGCCAGGTGTGAAATGTAAAATCGGTGGTAGCTTAGGAAAAGGCCATCAATTCAGCATTCAGTAAAAGGTGGCCATGGCTGGTAGTGGAGCAAAGATTTAGTAACTAGATGTGAGTAACTATTTAACTGCCCAGATTATCAAATATATCATATACAGTATTTCTGCATTGTATGCTCTGAAACAATTTTTTCAACTTTGGGGAATAATCAGTTCTTTGCAGAAAACATTTATCTCTCACACATTTGGACCTAAGAAGACCTTTAGACTAGGACCTCTACAAACTATTCAAGTGTAGAACATTTCAATACACTTCAATAATGTCAGCAATCACACTGGCATAATGATATATCCTCAACTTTTAAAAGAAATGCAATTTCTTCAGTAGATACAATTTCAAAAATAAATATTCCCCTATTTTGGAAGAAAAATAAACTCTTAAAATATGAAAATTTGAGTTTAAAATAGCTACCTTAAGATTCCCCTTATTTCACAGTATCCATAAAATAAATAACAACCTGTCTTAATATGCAAAAAGATGTAAGATGCTAATTCCAAGTGTATGAAAAAGTCCTTCCCCGTTCCCTCCCCACAGCATTAGTGAACGGCTGTAGCTTGGGGTCGCTCCACAACAAAGGTATTAATACTGTAAGCCATCCTGCCTCAACACCGGTCTACTTTGTGCATTAGAAACCCCCGCTGCAAGTCGACACTAGAGATAAATCAGGGAGATTAACACAGTGCTACCTTGAAGAAGCAATTAAAAAAGGCTGAAAAGCAGCACCTAAACCCCAAACCATTTGCTCCTTCACAATAGGAAGCTGAAGATAATCTTATTTGCTAAACATAAATCACTGAGATCTAGCCAAATTCTTCAGTGATATTCCAGGTGGAAATGCTGCAGAGCTAGAAGCTGGTTACAGAAGCATTTACTTCCAGCTCTGAAAACAAACGGGACCAGTTTGTCTTGTGGCTTCTAAGAAAGTGATCGCTCACACCAAAGACACAATCAACAGAAGGGCTTCCCTGGAGCCGCTCACTTTCTGTTTTTATCCCCACCCTCACCAGCTTCTTCAAGCAGTACAAGGTGGCTTGCAACCAAGTTTCCCTCCTCCCTCCTTGCTTATGTTAAAGCCTTTAGAGAGCAGAAAGCAAATCCATCAGTTTTACTTTCTCATATACTTTTGGAGTAAAGTCACTTTTTTTTAAGATAGAGGGTGTGTGTGTGTGTGTGTGTGTGTGTGTGTGTGTGCGCGCGCGCGCGCGCACGCGTGCGTGTGTACGTGTGTACATGCAATTGTTTTCATCCTGGTTCTTTTTAAACCCTGTAAGGTTTGTGCAGCAGGCTCTCACAGTGGCAGCTATTTCCTAGGGTTCTTGTTCACATGCAGCTGGTTGGCAGCAGTCTGACTTGTCTTTCCATTTCCTCATGTTGAAGTCCCTGGGACAAAAGAGGCTTTGAGATCTTCAATACCCAAGTCAGCCATGTATTT
Source organism: Peromyscus maniculatus bairdii (assembly GCF_049852395.1). Lineage (NCBI taxonomy): Eukaryota > Metazoa > Chordata > Mammalia > Rodentia > Cricetidae > Peromyscus > Peromyscus maniculatus. The sequence continues at coordinate 66,168,181 of NC_134857.1, forward strand.
TGCTAAAGGTGCAACATTAACAGCAGAAGGTTTCGAAGGCGCTGCTGAGTCCAACAACTGGAGGTTTGAGGAGACACTCTTCCCTGGGGCTCTTTCTCCTGAATAGCATGGGAAATGCCAGCTCCCGATAGAGATCCACTATGCCCCAGAAAAGCGACTCTGCTGCGTGGAGTAGGTGCCAAGGAGACAGACCAGACAAAAGCCAGTCCCTGCATCAGACTAAAGCTTCATTTAGTTTTAAAGTTTACTGTAACAGGAAGCCCTGTATTAAATCTCAGACCCCCACACATTTCAGATCTTTATTCTCCAGCGCTAGATAGTCCCGCATACTCAGTTAAGGAACCAAGCACAAAATATTCACGCAAACCTTGTTCACATCTGCCAAAAGCTACATTACAAGCTGCTTCGAAACTTCGATTTGGTCTGATTTTCCATTCCCTTCTGCTGGGCACACCACACACACCTCTTCTGCACTGTACAGGAACTATTGCTTTCTATATTCCCTACCTACAAAAGAAATTGCCTCCCAAAGCAGCTGGTGAAGAATTTTCTAGAACTTGACCTCCCCATCAGACCTGGTCATGATGCTGTTTCTTCCCCAAAACAGATGTTTGAGATGATTCATTGCTGTTTATACTCAGCTCTGCCTCTCATTTTGCAGCCACTGCACAAGGAGCGTCCTGTTCCAAGACACCTGTAGACGGTCGAGGTATTAAACTGACTAGCTTTGCTCATGTCAGGAAGCTAAGTTGCCTGGTCTTTAATATATGTCTATTCCTACTAATTTAGCCTGTAGAGATTTCCACTAATGATGCAAAGACAAAACTAATAATTAAAAAACACATATAAACCAGGCATGACAGCACACTCCTTTTTAAAATTTATTTTATTTCTTCAAATGTTTGTTTATACCATGGTCACATTTTTCCTTTTATTGAAAATAGTTTTTATTCTTATACAATATATCATGATTATGGTTCCCCCTACTCCCCCCAGTCCCTCTCCACCTCCCTTCCTACCAGGATCCATCTCCTTTCTATTTTTCATTAGAACACAAACAGGCTTCTAAAGGATAATAATAAGTAAGACACAATAAGATAAAACAAAAATGTTAGGCGATGGTAGTACATGCCTTTAACCATAACCTGGGAGGCAGAAGTAGGAGGATCTCTGTGAGTTTGGAGACAGCCCTGGTCTACAAAGCAAGTTCCAGAACAGCCAGAGCTGTTACACAAAGAAACCCTGTCTCAAAATAAATAAATAGATAGATGGATGGATGGATGGATGGATAGATAGATAGATAGATAGATAGATAGATAGATAGATAGATAACATGAAACAAGAACTAGCACATCAGAATAGAACAAGACAAACAAGCAAAAGGAAAAGAGCCCAAGAAAAGGCACAAGAAACAGACACAGACAGAGACCCACTCATTCCCACACTCAGGAATCCCATCAAAACATTAAACCAGAAGCCATGATATTATGCAAAGGACCTGTAGGGTATAAAAATATAGGTACATAGATGGAAACATCCCATTTAGGACTGAGTGTTCCTAGGTTTCTCATTCTCTGGGTGGTGCACTCCTTTAACGCAAGCACTCAGGAGGCAGAGACAGGCAGACCCCTGAGTTTGAGACCAGCATGATGCAAAGAGCAAGTTCTAGGACAGCTAGAACTACACAGAAACAAACAAACAAAAAGGAAACATATAAATGCCATCTTAACATTTATCATTTCTTGAAAAAGAACTGCAGAGAGCACTGAAAAGTTACAGGTTGGGCAAGCCTATCAAGACACTTTCCTACTGCAGACATTTATCCACATCATAAATTAGCTTTCTGTTTTATACTAGAGGTATACACCTGTAATCTCAGCACTTTGGAGATGGGGGCAGCCTGAAATATACATAGTGAGATAATCACAAAGAAAACCAAAAAGGGAGGAAATTCTTCTCCATCTCTTCTCTCATTTCTCAAAAATCTATTTATTAAAAGCATTCTCACTCTCTTGCTCTCTCGATCTCTCTGTGTGTATGTCTGTGTGCCTCTTTATGTGTGTATGTGTCTCTGTGTGTGTGTGCGTGTGTGTATGTGTGCGTGTGTGTGTGCGTGTGTGTATGTGTGCGTGTGTGTGCATGTGTGTGTGTGTGTGTGTGCATAAGGATGAAGGAACAGGAGACAAAGATGAGATCAAAAGCATAAGAGCTTAGTAATTACTAGGGCTATGAGGAGACAGATAAAGAAGGGACAGAAAGGAGCTGACTGTAAGGAAGGACAGAAGGAGCTGAAGCTGTGTAGACAGAATTTTGTCTTGGAGAAATAAAGTATACAGACAGAAGAGCGTGGTGTACACAGATTCTTCCCCTCAGATAACCCCATACCCAGTGTACAATCTTCCCAGGACCCTGGGAAGGATTTTCCCTGGGTCTTGAGAAGATTCTGATACCAAACAATCCAATTAAAAAATGGGCTACAGGTCTAAACAGAGAATTCTCAACAGAAGAATCCCAAATGGCTGAAACACATTTAAGGAATTGCTCAACATCCTTAGTCATCATGAAATGCAAATCAGAATGACTCTGAGATACCATCTTATACCTGTCAGAATGGCTAAAATCAAATACACTTATGACAGCTTATGTTGGAGAGGATGTGGAGTAAGGGAACATTCCTCCACTGCTGGTGGGAGTGCAAACTTGTGCGGCCACTTTGGAAATCAGAAAATTGGGAGTCAATTTACCTCAAGATCCAAGTATACCACTCTTGGACATATACCCAAGGGATGCTCAAACATACCACAAGGACCACAAGGACACTTGCTCAACTGTGTTCATAGCAGCATTATTTGTAATAGCCAGAACCTGAAAACAGCATAGATGCCCCTCGACTGAGGAATGGATTTTTAAAATGTGGTACATATACACAATGAAGTATTTACTATTTAGCTGTAAAAAACAATGACATCATGAAATTTGTAGGCAAATGGATGGAACTAGAAAATATCATCCTGAATGAGGTAACCTAGACTCAGAAAGACAAACATGGTATGTACTCACTCATAAGTGGATACTAGATATAAAGCAAAGAATAATCAGACTACAACCCATAGCTCCAGAGAAGCTAGGAAACAAGGAGGACCCTAAGAGGGATGCATGGATCACCTTGGGAAGGGGAAACAGAAAAGATCTCCATGAGTAAACTGGAGATGGGGGAGAGGGGCAATAGAGGGGAAGGGAGGAGGGATAAGTACATGAGGGAATGGGATGGTCAAGCTGGGGGAGAGATGGAGTGGGAGAGCAATGAAAGAGATATCTTGACAGAGGGAGACATTATAGGGTAAGGAAGAAATGCTTGCCTCCGTGTGCAGTCAGAAGTTTTCCTGAGTCCCACCCAGTCCCGCAGCCACTCAGACCCAAGTAAACACACAGAGGCTTATATCAATTATGAACTGCATAGTCTATGGCAGACCTCTTGCTGGCAAGCTCTTATATCTTAAATTAACCCATCACTATTAATCTGTATCTCTCCACATGTTCCCTGGCTTTACCTGCATCCTATTACATGTTGCTCCTTGGGTGGCTGGCTCGCATCTCTTCCCTTCTGTCTTTTTTCTTCCTGTCTATCTGCTTGTATTTCCTGCCTGCCTCTAAGCTGCCTTGCCATAGGCCAATAGAGCTTTATTTACCAACCAATCAGAGCAACACATATTCACAGCATGTATAAAGACATCCCACAACACTGGTGCTAGGGAAATTCCCAGGAACCCACAAGGACGCCCCCAGATTAGACTACTAGCAACAGTGGTGAGGCTGCCTGAACTGGCCTACCCTGGTAGTCAGATTGGTGACTACCCTAACTGTCATCACAGAGCCTTCATCCAGCAACTGATGGAAGCAGAGGCAGAGCTCCAGGAGTCTAGTCGAAGAGAGAGAAGAGGGATTATATGAGCAAGAGGGGGTCAAGATCATGATGGGGAAATCTACAGAGACAACTGAGCCAAGCTCATAGGACCTCACGAACTTTAGATCAACAGCTGTGGAACCTGCATGGGAATGGACTAAACCCTCTAAATACAGGAGACAGTTGTGTAGCTGGGTCTGTTTAAGGAGGCCCCTGGCAGTATGATCAGGATCTATCCCTGGTGGATGAGATGTTTTTCTGGATCCCATTACCTATGGTCAGACACCTTACTCACCCTTGGCGGGGGAGGGGTTGGTCCTGCCTCAACTGAATGTACCAGGCTTTGCTTCCCCCCACACACAGGAAGACTTACCCTTTTGGAGGAGAGGATGGGGGTGAGGAGGGGGGAGGGGAAGCAGCAGGGAGCGGGAGAAGGGATGAGAGGGGGATCTGTGGTTGGTATGTAAAATGAATAAAAAAATTTAATTAAAAAAAAGAATAAGGAGTTGAGCATACATAAGCTGAAAGTAGCTCTCTGGTAATCATCCTCTGCCTTGCCTCCTCTTCTGAGGGGTTTCATGACCAAGGTAGTTCCCACATTCCCCAAAACTATCAGATGGGCACTCAATGCCTAACGCTTCTGTCTAGACTTCCAGGCTGCTTTCAACAGGAATTGTTTTATGTTTATTTTACCTGTCTCCACAGAACTTAGCTTTCAACACACAGTAGAACAATGATATCTATTTGTTAAACATAAACAAAACAACTCACCAGTCAATTAATGAACAGAACAGTCAGCTCAGCCCTCTTTTTCTATGCTTTAAGAAGCAACACTATGATCTATACAATAACAAACTCTGACTTAAGTCGGGGCCACTGATGGGGCTCACAGAACACACTGCAGCCTAGGAAGAGGATGTGCTTTCTTTTTGACTAGCTCTATGAAGACTCATGGGTCTGGGAGTGTGGCAATGATGTAATCCATGTCTGTTCCCTCCACTGTTCCTGGTACAGGCATTCAGTGTCTGTGTGATGGTTAGCTTTGTCAACTTGACACAACCTGAGAAGAGAGACTTAGTGAAGGATTGTCTGTGTTGGGTTGGCCTGTGGGCATGTCTCTGAAGGACCATCTTAATTAACTGATGTGGAAAGAACCAGCCCACTGCAGGTGGCACCATTCCCTAGTCAGGGGTGATCCTGAAGCTTTAAGAGTAGAAAAGTCCAAGTTAGCACAAGCAAGCAAGCCAAGTGAGCATGCATGCACTCACTCTCTTTGCTTCTGACTGTGGACACAGTGTAACCAGCTGTCTCAAGCTCCTTCGGGGTGGCTTCCCCACAATGGTGGACCATCAACAGAAATTGTGAGCTAAACAAAAGAAACGCTTTCTCCCCTTGGGTTGCTTTTTGTCAGGGTACTTTATCACAGCAGCAGAAATGAAACTGGAACACCCAGTTTTGCGATGCCAGAGAGAATTAAGCCAGCAAACACCGCAAGGCAGGAGTAGCTAACCCTGCCAGGGGATGACCTGCCCTCCCTTAATGACAGTGGTGGCTGTCTCCGTTTACAGCACCCATGAAGCACTGGCAGGGATTCCAATCTTCCCCAACACGATGCTATTATCACAACGATGCCAAAGACTGACTAATAACAGGGGGAACATCTTTGGCTCCAATGGCTCTAATTATATTTCTGTGAAACCTCAAACCAGTTGGCATACAAATTACATAAAGAAAAATATGAGTTGCGTGTGTTAAATTAATTTTACTAGATCCTGTGATGCTACTGCTGTTGTTTTCTTAACACGGTGAACTTCTAATTAGAAAACTGAATGGCTTAAAGGTCAAATTGTCATCTGTACAAAGTGGAGTTTGGAGTGGCTGGTGGGAGGAGTCGGGGGTGACTGCGATTTGACCTCCCAGTGATACTCCGCAGCTTTTTCTGTCCCAAACCACAGAAAAAGGAAGACTTTTGGTTTGCCAGTCTTAGCCTGAAGAATTACTGTTGGGGTGAGGGTAAAGCATATAAATGAGAAAAAAAAATAAAAACCCATGTAATCTTTTGCATGTTCACATACAAGCTAAAAGCTGAGGGACATATTCATAAGTATTTTTAATTCAACTTCAAGCAGTTGTAATGGAACATAAAGGTCAATCTCTGTGATTTCAAAAATGCTGTCCAGGAAACACCTGTGTGCCTCACAGGTTTCTTTGAGTTTGGCTATAAATTCCTGAGGCCTGGTTTGCCTCAACCTTGTTCTGTTTTCTTCCCTGGACTGTAATTTTCAAGTCCATGAATGTTTAAAACAAGCACAGTCACAAATGCACAGCAATGTGACGCAGGAGGAAAGGCAGCCAGCCAGCCGGCCAGCCTCCTTAGTCTCGGAGAAGCCGCTCCAGTCTGAGGACACTACATTCCCACCTACCGGGTCCTCTAGGACACCTGCAGGCCCACGATCACCTTCTAGAACACAGTCCTAAGCCCAGAGAGGAAGCAGGAAGTGGCAGTCTTCTCCATCCATAACTCCTGGCTCCTGGTAGAATGCCTGAGTCAAGAGGCAACCTAATGCCACAGCAAAGCCTCTGGGAATCTCCTGGTTTGACTAGGAACAATTAAAGCCCAAATTTTATCACCTGCCCACAACAAAATCAAAAGGTAACTCCATTATGTCTAAAAGCATGGACCCCGAGTTCTACAGCATTCCCTAGAAAAAGTCCTAGAAAAAGAATTATCTACAAAGCGACTCACCACAGTTCTAGATGTAACAATGAATATATGGTTTTAAAAGATAGCCAATAAATAAGCTGCTAAATATATCACTGTATACTCACATGATGAAATAGGACAGAACAATTATACACCTTGTTATTAAATAAGAATAATGCTAACCTGCTGGTCATGGTGACACACACCTGTAGCCCCAGGAGGATTGCTAGTTCAGACCAACTTGGGCTATATAGTTAGGCCTTACCTCAGAAAAAAAAAAAAAAAAAGGTAAGGGGGGGGGAGGAGGCAGGGATCCTCAGCACTCAAAATATGTCACACCTGTTCTGAATACTTTAAACACATTAACCAATGCCTTGCAAGCATTGCATCCATTTCATGGTTACAAACTTGAAAGGTAGATGTCATTAGTATTACTGTCCTGGTTACAAATGGCTACAATAAGGCACAGAGAGGTGAAGTGACTCTCAGAAGCTGCACAGTTATGTTGCAATAATATTTAGTGGCATGAAAAATGCTTGTGCCATAACAGCAGATGAAGATTTTCAATTACATTCTGATTTTATAAAATAGCAATGCATGCTTGCATGCATATATGTGTTTCAGTGTCTGCCTGCAGGTACAGAAGAAAAATAACCACTACAAAGAAACACATGATAATTTCTCTAGTAGATGAGAGTACAGTGGTTTTTTTTTATACTTTCTAAATATTCAAGATGTTCTAGAATGTATATACGACTTTTATAACCAGAAAAAAAAATGCCTTTGAAAACTGAAAAGCTTGTTTAAGTTTAAGACCTGTAGGCCATGTGCCCATATTTCCTCTCATTAATATGCTCATACTTTCCAGGCTCATACACATTGGTCTGGCAGTAGTATCCACACTGAAAATCAAGGTGTTTTTCAAATGAGCATTGACATAAGGCACCATTCTTCAAGTTTTAAATTTAATAAAATCTGTTGGTCAGATCTATACACTGATTTCCACAAAGCTCACTAATGAAAGAATCCCTGTGATGTTTGACTTGAAAATACATCTAATTGGGGAAAAAAAAATGATTCTACTATAAAAAAAATGTCATCTAATGCACTTGAATTTTATTGAAATTAAAGTTTTAAATACATGTGTTGCCCTGCTAAAATCAGAAAAAAAAAATTACCAGCCAGTTATGGGATGGTCAACACATCAGTAAAAAGAAGCTAGCTGCTTGGCTACATTTTCATATGTTCTTTATGCAAAGATGTGGGGGAAGTAGAACATTCTAGAAAAGCAGACTCCTATAGCAAAGACCAAAAAGCTAGAAAGAACAGTGGATTCCTTAGATTCAACCTCCTATTTAAAATTATAGTTCAGATGTCTAAGCATTTCTCACAAATTTCCCTCACTACTCAAAAATTCAAATGTTAAGAAAGCATCATAAGAACACTAGAAGAGCCAGGCGGTGGTGGCGCATGCCTTTAATCCCAGCACTCGGGAGGCAGAGCCAGGCGGATCTCTGTGAGTTCGAGGCCAGCCTGGGCTACCAAGTGAGTCCCAGGAAAGGCACAAAGCTACACAGAGAAACCCTGTCTCGAAAAAACCAAAAAAAAAAAAAAAAAAAAAAAAAGTGCCGGGCGGTGGTGGCGCACGCCTTTAATCCCAGCACTTGGGAGGCAGAGCCAGGCGGATCTCTGTGAGTTCGAGGCCAGCCTGGTCTCCAAAGTGAGTTCCAGGAAAGGCGCAAAGCTACACAGAGAAACCCTGTCTCGAAAAACCAAAAAAAAAAAAAAAAAAAAAAAAAGAACACTAGAAGAGCCGGGCGTTGGTGGCGCACGCCTTTAATCCCAGCACTCGGGAGGCAGAGCCAGGCGGATCTCTGTGAGTTCGAGGCCAGCCTGGGCTACCAAGTGAGCTCCAGGAAAGGCGCAAAGCTACACAGAGAAACCCTGTCTCAAAAAAACCAAAAAAAAAAAAAAAAAAAAAAAGAACACTAGAAGAAAACACAAGTGAGCTAAAATCCCCAGGTCCATGAGAGAAAAGACTGCTGCATGTCACTCCACAAAAGTTAGGAGCTGGGGAGATTGTCTGGTCAGCAATGCGCTTGGCCTGAAAGCATAAGAACCTGAGTTCACGTCCCCAGAATCCACATAAAAGCCAGGCCCAGTGCGCACGCCCATAATCCCAGAGACAGCAAGATCCCCAGGAGCTTGAAGGTCAGCTAGGGTTATCTACTGGTAAAACCCCAAGCCAAAGAGAGACTGTCTCACACAAAAGACAGAAGGCCTTTGAGGAACAACATGAGATGGTCTTCTGACCTCATTAAGCACATGCTCATAAGTACACGTGTACATCTGTATAGTCATGGGCACACACACATGAACACATACATATTTTTAAAGCTGAAGCAAAATTAAAGCTGAAAGAGAATCTGGGAAAATATCTACGGTTTATAATGTGAATTTCACAAATATAAAAAGGTAACTAACAAAGCTGGGGAAAAAGAGTCTTGGTTCAATCTTCAACACTCCCAAAATAAAAACTAATTAAAAGAGCACTTACAAATCAGTAAGAAAAAGAAACGGCAAAGGAAAGTGAGAAAAGGGTACAAATATAAAAATCCAATTAACCAATAAATATATGAAAATAACTAATACACGTGTTTACACACACACAAACACACGTACACAAATATATTTAGACCTATGAGTGCTGGCAAGGAGAAATAGCCAAAAGTCATCACTAAAAAGAAAATAGCATATATGATTTTATATGAGTAAAATGAAAAAAATACATAAAAATAATATATATAAACTATTAAATTCAAGTATGATATGAGATTTCATTTTCATTTTGTACTTTGCCATATTTTTGGACTTCTTACAATGTACAGGCATTGCTTTTAGATCACACAGACTTTAGTCCAGCCAGTCCTGGTGGCTCATGCCTGTATCCGAGTACTCAAGAGACTGAAAGGATTACAAGTTTAAAGCAGCCTCAGCTACATGGCAAGTCCCAGGCTGGGCTACATACAAAATAAATACAGATACACATCTTCGAAGGCTTCTCCTGCATTTCATATCACCTGTCAACAAACATACTTAAACCTTTTATGAAATGTCTGCTCATAGTAATTCCAGCAACACAATGAAAGTACTTCCAAATTAGAAAACTCTGAATTTGGAAGACTTTTTGAGTAAAGAAACTGTTTCCAGGTCCCCCTGAAGATACACATCAGCAGGGGCTCTCCAGTCCCTGTGTGACAACGTGAAGTGCTGGCACACATCTTCTGGGGCACTTTAAGTCTCTCTAGATTACATGCAATACCTAACACAATGGGATCCTGTGGGAATACTTCCTATGGTGTAGTGTTTAGAGCAATGGTGAGGAGGTCTGTACATGCTCAGGGCAGACACAATTGTTTCTCTTCCAATGTATTCAGCCTGAGGCTAGTTGACCCCAAGGATGTGAAATCCACAAATACAGAGGACTAACTGTATTTTTAAAATCATTACAGAAAAGTACATTTTAAAAAGATATCATAGGGCAGGCATGGTGGGGCACACCTGTAATCCTAGCACTCCAGAGGCTGTTGAGACGCTGAGGCTAGCTTGAGCTGTCCAGTGAATTTGAAGCCAGACTAAGCTAAATAGCAAGACTTTGTCTCAAAAAAACATATTATAAACTTTTATATATAGTAACTTCATCAAAATCAAAAATGAGTGTGCAACATTACTTACCGTCTCAACATACTCTAAGAACACAGGACGTCCACAGCTAACAGTGAATGTTAAGTGCAAACTTTGGAAACATAAATGAATACCAAGATGTCACCTCCAGAGGCTGGAGAGATGGCACAGCAGTTAACAGGCACTGCCCTCCGAGAGAACTGAAGCGCAGTTCCCAGGACCCATGTTTTGTGGCTCACAACCACATGTAGCTTCAGCTCCCAGCTCCAGCTGATCCACCATCTCTGGCCTCCACAGGTCTTTACACACACACACACACACACACACACACACACACACACACACACACACACATATCTATTTTTAAGCTGTCACCATCAACATTTATTAATTTACTTAAACCTGAGCAAGTGACTTCATCTGCCCAAACCTCATTCCTATACCTGAGGAACCTTCTTTACAATATAGTCATGAGAGTGCTTTGGAGATTGAGTACATACTGCTCCTCCAGAGGACCGAAGTTCAGTTCCCAGCCCCCATGTAAGGAGGCTCACAGCCATTTGTAACACCAGCTCTGAGAGATCTGACACCTCTCTCTCTCTCTCTCTCTCTCTCTCTCTCTCTCTCTCTCTCTCTCTCTCTCTCCCTCCCTCCCTCCCTCCCTCTCTCTCTCTCTCTCTCACACACACACACACACACACACACTTAAATAAATCTGTACCATACTTCCAATAGTATACACACCAAGGAAGATGACATTCTGAGTTACTAAATATCAACGACACTTCCTCATCTACAATCGCTTCACGTGGGGAATAGAAGACTGGAGGGTGGAGGGTGAAAGAAAAAACGTTGCAGTTTCAACATTGCCAAAGCTTACTTCCTAATTGAGTCTAAGATTAACTAGCAGAAAAAGAGACGGAAGGGTGCCATGTTCGCGTTTGCAGAAAGCCAGCTAGGGGACATAAGCACTACTTGTTCCCCTGGTGCAATGGATCCTGCCTACCCAAACTAAAAATCTACCCAAACTAAAAATCTACCCAAACTAAAAATCGTATGTGTGTAACACTAGGAATGCGTGTGCAAAGCGAACTGGGAATACATGGCAAAACTGCAAGGAAGAGGAAGGAGAAAAGCTGAGAGCCACATGAAAGCATATTCTTAACCTCACTAACAAGCAGGTAAATGAAAATTCAAGTGGCAGAAGAGCAGATTTTACTGCAGAAAAATTACATCTCAAGTTTAAAAACGTACACTAAAGAATCATTTTATACTCACAGGTATCCTGGTTAGCTTTGCAATCACCTTGATACACCCAGGAAGAGACAATATCAGTTGAAGAATTTCCACTATCAGATAGCCTGCGGGCATGTCTTTAGGGAATTTCTTTTCATATTTATGAATATATGGATAGGTGGTTTGCCTAAATGTATGTCTGTGCACCACATGTGTGACTCATGTGCACAGAAGCCAGAAGGAAACATTGGATCCTCTATAACTACAACTATACAAAGTTGTGAGCTGCCCTGTGGGTGCTGGGAATTGAACCCTCATCTCTGGGAGAGCAGCCAGTGCTCTTAACCTCTGAGCCATCTCTCTAGCCTCATGTTCTTGGTTGCTAACTGAGGTAGGAAGGCACAGCCCTCTGTAGACAGTACCATCCCTAGGCAGGTGGGCCTGGGCTCTATCAGAAAGGTAGCTGAAGGTGAGCCTGAGAGTGAACAGGAAACAGTGTTCCTCCATGGCTGTTTGCTTCCTCCCTCCAGGTCCCTGCCCTGACTTCCTGCTTTGGCTTCCCTTGATGATGGACTGAAACCTGTAAACCAAACAAACCCTTTCCTCCCAGACGCTGTTTCTAGTTGTGGTGTCTATCACAGCAACAACAGAAAACTTGGCAAAGTCTCCTCACAGCACGTGCTGTCTGGGATGAGGAGGCGCTGCAGGCAGTTTCCTATGATCTGCTATAGTCACGGTATCGGAGGGCTGCCGTCACTGCAGAAAAATAAATAGGCATGGACCCCAGACCCTGAAACTTGCACTTCAAGGTTGATACACTAAAGAAACTGGCGTCCACATGCAACAGAAAAGGTGTCCATACCAATCTACCTCATGAGAACAAAAAGCTACCCCAACACAAATATCCATCCACAGTATACAGCTGTGATCTTTTACAAAGCAGATCTTTTATAAATGCATTTCCTCCATGATTTCCTTGCATAGAATTCCTAAAACCTTTGGAATTTTCTAACTGATGGGGTGAGAGAGTTATCTTTTATAATTATTTTAATGAGCTGAGGGACTTGGAAGATGTAGGATGGCTGCCAGGTGACTGATGACTGGGTTAGAATTTTTCCTCATTCCTCTACCCTGACCCTCCCACACTCTAACCCATGACCTCTTGGAAAGGAAGAGAGGCTGAAGACAGATTTCAGGGGCACTCAAGAGGCTAGGGAAACAGGATCTGGAGTTCAAAGACAATCTGTGCTATGTACATACCAAAACTAAGTCTCAAAAAAACAAAATCACCAATAATTAATAAATGAGCTAATCGAGCACACATAATAAAAAAATTAAACAATAGAGTTTTGAAGAGTTTCCTTACAAGTGAACAAGAACATGTCCAAATGCTGGAGAATAGGAAGAAGCCCCAACTCCCACGGCATATGGGAGGTGCCTCCAAGCTCAGACCCTTCCAGACTTCATCTGTGTCATCTGGATATTGGTTTGTACATTTTACACACTATTTGTAAAAAGTTGGCACCTGTCAACTTTCCCTGGGAACCTGAGGTGGTATTCACGGAACCCTGACTATAGCCAGACTGGACAGAAGTTGTTGGTGACCTGGGGGTCCACTACTCACAACTGGAATTTGAAGTGAGAGCAATCTTGTGGGACTGAGCCGTCAACCTGTGAGGCCTGCAAGACTCAGTCTAGGAACTCAGTTGAGCTATAGGGCATATACCCAGAATAAAGAACTTGATTGCACCATTTTGTGTACATATCGGGGGTGGGGGGAGTTATCCTCTTTTTAAAAAATAATGAGGGAGATTTTGATCAAAGAATAAAGTTTTCAATTAGGATGACTAAGTTCAAGACATCTATTATATAATATGGTGGTGTAGGTAATAACATTGTATTCTTGAGAGATGCTGGGCTGAGGGGATAGTTCAATAAAGAGGACTTACCTAGAATTCATGAAGTTTTAGTTCCATTCCCAGCACTGCAAAAGGAAAAATGAAAAGGAATATACTAAGAGTATATTCTTAGAAGAATATATGTGAGGTAATGCATATGAAAATTATCAAGATTCAGTCATCCTACACTACACATGAACTTCAAAATAATCATGATGTGCAAATAAATACATACAAGTTTTCACACACGTTATATGTTCATGAAGGTGCATGTTTATGCATAGGTGTGCATGTGTGTGTGGAGGCCAGAGACAGCCTCAGGAATCATTCCTCAGATACTGTCCCCACATTTTTGGGGGGTGTGGGGAAGAGTCTCTGGCTGCCTAAGGAGCTCCAGGGAGCTGCCTGTCCCTGTCTCCAAGAGCTGGAATTTTATAGGTATATCTGCCACAACATCAAGCATGTTTTCTTTAATATGGGTTCTGGGGATCAAACTCACATCCTCACACTTGTAAGGCAAGCATTTTACCAAGTGCGCCCTCTCCTTAACCCATAAACACATGCGATCTTAACTGTCAACGTCTTTATTTGGTTGCTGGGAGAGGAAGAAATCAGTCTTCTCAAGGGATGAGCTCCCAGATAGGTTAGCCAATCCCAAGAGGTCAGCCCTAAACACAGAAGACCAATACTAAATGATCTCAGCAGGTTTCGTTTATAATTAGAGAATGAGAAGCCATGAATTTGAGAAGGAATGGGAGGGATGAGGGAGGGATGGGGAGTGGAGAATGATATATATACAGTACTCATATATGAAATTCTCAAAAAATAAATTTTAAAAACTTACAGCATAGGTAACTGCTTACAGTGCAACAGTAAATAGTAGCAAAAGTAGATAAAACACAGCTTCATGAATAAATGGATGAACTTCAAAAATACAACCTTAAGCAAAACAGCAAAGTAGAGAAGTGGACGTGCCACGTGAGTCCATTTGTAAAGATAGAAAAAGCAGCTAAAATTAAACATTATATTGTTTAGAAGCAAACACAGGAGGCAAATCCAATTTCTAAAAAAAAAAAAAAATGGCCAGAGAATGACAAAAACTGGCTAATTGTAATCACAGGAGGCACACAGATAAGCGTCTGATAATCAAAAGAGGAAATGCAAGCACGCTTGGGTATGATGATATAAAGCTCCATTTCCTAGGCTATGTGGATAGGGACTGACATTCATTTTACTAATTTTCCGTGAGTCATACAAGTACCTTTATTTGTGGGTTTGGGTGATGCTTTGGTTTGGTCTGGGGTCTCTTGCAGGAGGGTTACTCTATATCCCTGCTCTCCTCAAACTCACAGCCATCCTTCTGCCTCTGCCTCCCAGGTGCCAGGATAACAGGCGTACCCCAACATACCCAGCCATGCATTCATTTACGGGTATTTATATGCATGCTTCTCAGTTTAAAAACCAAAAACGAGGCTGGCAAGGGAGCTCAGTGGGTAAAGGTACCTGCTACAGCAGCTGAGTTCAATCCCTATAACCTAGACGGTGGAAAAAGAGAAAAAACTTCTACAGGCTGTCCTCTGACCTCCACAAGTGCACCATGGGGCACGTGTGTACATACACACACACACACACACACACACACACACACATCAGTGTAAAACATCTTAATAGCCAAAACCAAGTGCTTCTTTTTAAAGGAACTACCTAGTAAGTATGCTTGATGGCCTGCTTGTCCCTCCTGAGTTCCTAATGAAGTAAAACATCAAATACAACAACAGAAGAATTCCATAGGCTTGGAAGATGTTGAAGAGAATTTTAAGTTTTTAAGTACATTAATTGATTGATTGATTGATTGATTGATTGATCGATTGAGGGAAGCCTGTGCCACAGCTCAGGTGTGAAGGTCTCAAGGGAGATGGCCCTTTCCTTCCACCATGCAGGTCCTGGAGACCATACTTAGGTTGTTAGGCTTGACAGGCAAAGCTTTACCCACTAAGTCATCTCATTGGCCCAGAAAAGAATTTTAAATGGACAAAAGTTTTTGGCAAACTTCTGGAAAACAGAAGACAGGGTGGGAGTGTGCTGACCACGAAACAGGAGAGAGCCACGGTCAGCGGCCATGGTGGAAGTCACCTCCTTGGCAGAATCCCAGAAAGCTCTAGGTCAACTAACAGGTATCCACAGTACAGTGGTTTGAATGTAATTGGTCCCATAATCTCACAGGGAGTGGCACTATTAGAAGGTGTGGCTTTGGTGGAGTGGGTGCGGCCTTGTTGGAGGAAGTGTGTCACTGTGGGGGAGGGCTTTGAGGTTTCTTATGGTCAGGATACTGCCCAGTGAGTCAGCTGAGTTCCTATTGTCTGCAAGATATAGGACTCTCAGCTATTCCTTGCATGCTGCCAAGCTCCCCATCATGATGATAATGGACTGCATGTCTAAAACTGTAAGCGAGCCTCCTCAATTAAATATTTTCTTTATAAGAGTTGCCGTGGTCATGGTGTCTCTTCACAGCAGCAGAAACCCTAACTGAGACACATGGTAAAGAAGGAAGAACTATATGGGATAGGAAAGAGGGTTAAAGTGATGAGTGTTAACATTCCTACGACCTTCCCTTCTCTCTTAACCAAAGCCTGCAAGCAGCCGACAGAGGGTTAAAAGAGACCAACTATGTCAGCATTCATATCTAAAACAACTGAGCCAATTGTGCAGCAGGGAGTGAAAGGTAGATTCTGATGTGAATCTGGGAACACAAGAGCACTTTTCAAAGAGCAGCTACCTTACAACTCAGAAACTTAAAACACTGCACCCATGAAATGCACATAGGACACAACAGAATAAAATGATTGTGGACAACAATAGAGTATGATCACCAAAAAAAAAATTCAAACAGTATTATAAGAGTAAAGAAAGTTCTCGAAATGTGAAACCAAAACATAAAAAGTACAGGACATATGAAAAAAAAAACAGATTAATAATAAAGAGCCCCGGCAGGAGGCTGGAGAGATGGCTCAGAAATTAAGAGCACTGACTGCTCTTCCAGAGGACCCAGGTTCAATTCCCAGCACCCACATGCCATCTCACAACTGTCTGTGACTCCAACATCTGACACCCTCACACAGACATACATGCAGGCACAACACCAATGCACATAAAATAAAAAGAATTTAAATTAAAAAAAAAAATCCCAGGAAGGAGCCACAATATCCAACTGAAAACTGCCCAATTTCTACCTTGTAACGCTTTCCCTGTCCCAACCCCGAAAAAAATCCCTGAACCCAGTGTGGCTACTCCACCCAGGGTTTGGATCCTCTGGTCGAGTCCATCAAATTGAAAATTTGACTTATGAAAAACATAAGCTCTAATAAGTGCCTGAAGCCAAAAGATTATGGGGGTTCATTCTTCATTGAGAGAAGGCCAACAAAGAAGCAATGGAGAACGAGGCAGAGGGCAGGAAGGAGGACTCCTGCCTTGCTAGCCACTGCCCGTTCCTGGTGGGGACCTCTAATGTCGCTGAGCCTGAGGGCCGACCCCTCCATTTCTGTAAGGCTTTGGAGCGTTCTTCTTCCTTGGTTCGACCTCTGTTCTCTACAATGCATAACCCACACACATCTCCCGCCAAGGCTCCGCTCAGCAGCTGTGCAGCGAGCACGCCATCTTGGCTCCTGCTGCCTGTCACCCTGACAGCATTTTGTACAAACGTGAGCCGTGTGAGAGTGTTGAACATCATTAGAATTATGTGATCAAACACTCCTAATAATTAGCATGTCAAAACCCAACAGTAAATACACAGTGAATTTGATGAAATGTTCAATGAAAACGTGAAATTGTGGAACAATTAGGAAAAGGAGAATGTTAACTTGCCTTACAATAGGGAACAGGAGAACAAATAGTTGGAGCTTGAGAAAGAAAGGGAGTAAATTAGTGTCTTCTGTCTCCCCAGAGTTCTTTAAAATCAGCCGGGAAGTTGGAAAGCTGTGCAAATTTCTTTCCTGGTGACCTGCATAAATCTGATTTACTTATAAAGGGCATGGGATGCCATTGTCTAGATTAATCTGCACGGAACAAGAAAAAATATATATATATTCTTTGAAGCTCACAAAAGGGAAGGAACTCTTTTGCATGTAGGGAAGGTGACTCTTTTGCATACGGGAAAGGTTTCATTCATTCATCTCGTGCTGGATAAGCACAGTCAAACCCCAGCCAATGTCTAACAGACCCTCAAAGATGACGGAGCAGATGTGGAGGTGTACACTCCTGGGATAGGCTGCAGGCTTGGTCTCTGATCGCACAGGGCAGTGGAGCACTTTAAACATACTGGAGAGGGGTGTTCTAGTCTGCTTCCCTGCTGCTGTGATCAAACAATGACCAAGAGTAACTCAAGAGAGGAAAAGGCTTATGTGACTTACAGGTTTCATGACGGAGGGAAGCCAAGACAGGAACTCAAGGTAAGAGCTTGAAACAGAAGCCAAAGGAGGAAGCCTGATTCCTGGCTTGCTTCCTCTGGCTTTCTCAGCTACCGTTCTTACACAGCTTGGGCCACCTGCCCAGGGATGGAACCACCCAAGTGGGTTGAGCCCTCCTACACCAATTAGAAATTAAGAACATGCCTCACAGACTGACCCGAGAGGTTAATCTGATAGAAGCAATCTTCAGTTGAGGTTTCCTCTTCCCAAGTGGGCCAGGCTGATAACTAAAGCTGCCGATGCCAGAGTAGGAGGCTGGGGGGGGGGGGAGGGGGCAAAATGTACACATACACTTGATCAGCTGAATTGCCCATTTCCTATTTTTCCAAGCAAAGATAATTGATTTGAAGCCATTACGATTGTTAAGATATTTTAACAATTATGTTTAAAAGGATCTTTTAATACCTCCCAAAAGTAGGAAGGACTTGGTCTCAGAATTTTCTAGACCCCTTGAAACTTTCTGACATGGTAGAAAGGCACTTGCATCAGGCCAGTTTTACGCAATTTATCAGGTTTCATCCCAGCTTTGATTTATGACTCCTTTACTGATCCCCATTATTCCATTGTCCCTCAAAGGGCAATCCTAAGTTGGGAAAACAATAAATATTATGATATAATAATATTATAAATAATAAGTGAGACAGTTAAGAATAATGGTGTGTTTGGGAGTACACCGGCAGGACCTGAAGGCTTTAGGCAAGTGAGGCATGAAGGTTTTGTCTCGTTGAGTAAGAAGGATGGGTCTGAAGGTGGAGGACAGGACGGCACAGTGAAACAGGGAAAAGCAGGATCAAGAGCCCTTCGGGAGGCACTTGCCTGGGGAGGGGACTAGTAAAGAAGGCTAGCCTGACACACAACTGGAAAGCTCTGGAAGTTCCACTAAATAAACACCAGCTGTGGAGCTTGGACTGTGGCAGCCACAAGGAGTCTCCAGTGGAATTACTATGACACAGGAAGCGTATCAGAAAACTCAGCAGGAGCTAGGAGTTTATTAATAAACTCTGGTCATTTGAAATGGACTACCGCTGCCTCTTGTTATAGCTCTTAAGGCTCTGTTAGAGATGACAGCTCCATCTTGTGTAGCGCTATTATAGACAGCTCTATCTTGCATAAGAAAGTCCTAGCAACTGTGTCTGCGTGGAGAACCACGTGACTGCCCAAATCATCCCCACAACCCACCCACCCACCCACCCAAGGTCAACTCCATTGTCAGTCAGTGCTTGAATTTAGCTCTTACAGTCAACATGTTTTATAGTTTCATAGTTAGTTTTGTTTTTGTGTTTTGGGGATGTTTCTTTTTTGGGGGGAGCGAGCACAGTGTAAGCTAAGGTCTCTAGCCCAGGCTAGCTTCTAACTCCTTAGGTAGCTGAGGATAAAACAATGAACTTCTGATCCTCCTGTTTCTATCTCCCAAGACCACAAGTGTGAGCCACACACCTGGCTTCTGCAGCGGTAGGGATCAAACCCAGGGCTTCACGAATGCTACAGGAGCACTCGACCAAACAGGCTACATTCCCAGCCCTGCCCCATATTCTTACCAACATAAATCCTACGACCCTCAGCACAATTCAAAAGCTTCACTGGTTGAACCTTTTTGGGCAGTGTGCTAAATCCCCAGCCAAGGAACTATTCTTAAACAGCTTACTAATACTCATCCAACCATTGTCAAGGTGCAAAGCATTTCAAAGAATAAAAATAGTGGAAGCGCTGTCTTCAAGCAGCTTTTAAAGACGTAGAGTAAGGTAGGTGCACCACTAACTGCAGCCACAAGAAGTGAGAGCCGGGAAGGGGGGCAGGGGGAGGGGGGGGAACCTGCTGTAGGAATGAAGCACAAAGGGGAGGAACTCTGGGCTTTGTTGCAGTCTACATGAAAACAGAAATGTGATCTGCCCTGATATTCAGTGTCCACGGGGTAAAAATAAACCAGTTGGCCTAGAGAAAGAACAACTATTTTTGATATCAAGATCAGAAAGAAATTTATCCTGTGTTTCTTAATAGAAGATTCTTTTTAATGTAATAAAAATCCTACAGATATTTTTTTCTACAATAAACAGTGATCAGTTTTCATGGAGACGAGCAGTTCCAGTTTAGAAAAAACACAAAAACAGGTCATTGAAGGTGCAGAGGATCAGAAGAGCATTCAGCTCCCTGCCTGTGTCACCCACAAAGAAGTCACCACAGCATCGCTGACTCCTTTCAAACAACTGCATCTCTCTAGCTGGAAACAAACTCAGGTAGGATCTGAAAATGCCACTGTATTGTCAACTTGAACTCATTTCCTTCTCATATAAATTAAATCACAAAAGCATCGTGACCCTCCACAGAAACAGAAAATAGGTCACCAGTCTAAAACAAAGTGTATTCCGTTTAGGGATTTTTATTTTAATAAAATGGTAAGCTGCCATGTGAAGCTGTACTGTGAATCGAATCTGGGTCCTCTGGAAGAGCAGTCCGCCCTCGTAACTGCTGAGCCATCTCTACATTCCAAGTTTCATCCACTTTATAAGAACTGGAAGAGCCAGGTGGTCGTGGTGCATGACTTTAATTTTAATACTTGGGAGGCAGAAACAGGCAGATCTCTGAATTTGAGGCCAGCCTGGTCTACAGAGCGAGTTCCAGACAGCCAGGACTACACAGAGAAACCCTGTCTCCATAAAAAAAGAAGAAGAAATTGAAAGAGTGGCTTGAGACAATAAAGAAATTACAGGAGGCTAAACAGAATAAATCTAGCCATCACAACTATTTATTTGGATATTAAGTATTTAATATGCTTAAGTATTTAACTATGTATCCATTTGGCTGTCTTAATTTAAAATATCATTGTTATAATGACATCTGACCACTGAGAAAAGAAGTGTTTGGCTTTTACAAAACAAAACAAAAAAATCTCTCTTTATACAGCAGAATACGGGCAGCCAGAAAGCAATTCTTTTTACCTATTCAGCAGCCTACTAAACACCCAGTAGTAAAAAATCCCAAAATGCTACACAGCTTTATGGTGTGGGGTCTGCATAAATTGATTAGAAACCAAAGTATTACCAAATTGAGTTAGCAAAACTCTAAGGATGAGCTCCAGGCCATTAAAAACATGGACTTTAAGTTTCCAAATGCAGCCACTACTAACACTTGTAAATGAATGACCTTCCTTTTTTCTTTATCTTTTCTTTTCTTTTTCCTTTCAGTTCTTCTTACAAGGAATCATATACCTAGGAATGAGTAACTGACCAAGAGAAAGAGTGGATTGGGTCAGTGTGCAAACATTTACTATGAACTTGGCCATCAAGTTGCATCATCTTTCATTTAGTTTTACAGTCTGGGGTTATATATACTACTTTCTTTTAAAACTATCCATGAAATTAACCAATGAAACCAGGTAGTGGTGGCACACACCTTTAATCCCAGCACTCGGGAGGCAGAGGCAGATGGATCTCTGTGAGTTTGAGGCCAGCCTGGGCTACCAAGTGAGTTCCAGGACAACCAGAGCTCTTACACAAATAAACCCTGTCTCAGAAGAAAAAAAAAAAAGCTGAAGACAAAGATTAAGGAAAATAAAATACATACAACTAAACTATGAGTCTTGTGTTTGCATACTGACCTGTAACTGTATGTGTTACTTTTCTGACAAAACACCAAGATCAAAGCACTGTAAGGAAGAGAGTTTATTTGGGCTCATGGTTCCAGAGGGGTAAGTGTCCGTCCCAGTGGGGAGGCCTGACAGCCAAGAGCGGGAAGCTGAGAACTCACGTCTTCAGCCGTAAGACAAAGCAGAGAGAAGACTGGAGGCAGCTCTAACCTTCCCATCCCAAAGCCCACCCCAGTGACATCCTTCCTCTCTGAAGGTTACACCACATACATTTTCCCAAACAGCACCACCAGCTGGGGTCCAAGTGTTCAAATGCCCAAGGCTACAGGGACATTTCTCATTCAAGTCACCATAATAACATTCTGAGAGTATCTCACAGGACGCATCATATTTATTTAGCCTCCACCATTTCTACAGTGGATTTGAGATAGCTTAAGAGAAACGCATGTATTCAGGAAGAAAATTAAAATTTGTGATCAAGGAGAGAATCCATTAGAGTAGAAAAGAGACTCGAGGCAGAATATGAAAAAATGGGAAAGAATTCAAACATGGAGACCATAAAATTCTACACCTACATGATTACAGTTCAAAAAAAGAATTTGAACCTATGTGTCCTAGTAAGCCAGGGGGGGAGCGTAAACACAATTACCTAGGCTGTTCCGTCAGGAACAAGCATTTGCACTCCACAGAGGACGCGGAGGTATTTCCTATTGCTCACTATGAACAAGCTGGTCTAGAAGATGGCACCAAAAGAGGCAACCAAAAGCTTCCCAATGGCACCTGAACAAGTACATGGGGCACAGAGCTGTTGTATGTGCTGTCTGGGGGGCTCTGTCTTCTCCTTCCTTCCTTTTCTTCCCACACCTGATGAGAACACGGCTTGTTACTTCTGCTCCTCAGCAATCCCACTATGTCCACTCTCACCCAGTCATCATCCATATCCCAGAGCCGAGCTCCAGTCCCTCAGGACCATGGCCAAAGCCTCCACAGTTTCCCTTGGCTGCCTCCGCCTTCCATTCCAATTTTCTACAAGATGCTACCAGAATAAATTCCTAAAACTGTGGCTATCCCAGCTTCCCCTAATACCGACTTGAGTTCCTCCTGCACTCCTGAAGCAAGCTGCTATTTGAGGCCAAACCTCCCGCTGGCTTTTTTCCTTCTCACAACCTGAGCTATCACCTGTCAGAAAGTCTGCCATTCTCAAAATTAGCTGTATCTATCTATCCACGTTCGCTCATGGTAACACCACTGCGGGATATCTGCTCCACTTCCATCTCTGCAGGTTAACGGCCAAGTTTAAATGTCACCATACTTGGTTGTCTCCTGTGAAGTAACTACTCATTTTCTCCAGCCCCCTGCACTAAACCAGTGTTCTCTCTCCAGAGTGTAATCATCATATCTTTCCGTCTCTCTCCTGGATAGCCCAGTTTTCAGACTGCCTCTCGGTTACTACTCACACACACACACATCCAGTCCTGTCCACTCACTACTTGGAGTCACCCTTCAGTATCTTCATGAGGAATAGCCCAGGCTTTCCACACAGGCTTTTCCCCACAGCACTAAGTTCACACTTCAGTCTTTCTGAATGGGGAATCGTAGAGTAGTTTACAGTCCACGGATCTGCCTCCTCCAGGGCCAGGACAGACACCTTAAATACCTTTGCCATCTAACACATCCACCCAGTCACTGAGTACACTCCACCTTGCTTCTTTGCATGGGTCTTTCTTGGCTTATTTATTTGCTGTTTCTCTCCTTCACACAGATAGACGTACACAATGAGTATACAGACTATGCTAGCTTTGTTCACAGTTACAACCTTGGCATCTAGAACATCAGCTGGCACATAGCAGACAATCAAAAGTTCAGGATGAATTAATGAATGGGGTCTAATCCAGTCCTGGCACACACAGGCATGACATAAATGTCCACTGTAATGAATGAGTCCTCTCTTCTATAGAAGTTATTTTTATATACTTCATAAGTTCTGACAGCTGATAGTCTTGGCATGGTCTCTAGCATCCCACACAGTGCTTGGCACATACTATTCCTTCAATAAATTTCTATGAGATCAGAATGCTGATACACAGTTCTCTGAATGTGCATCTATATTAAAGATACTGCAGGATACTTGATCTTGGCTGACTATGATATGGGACATGGAGAGATGGAATACTGTAGGTCAAGAGCCAAAATTCTCTTGAACTCTTTTTTTTTTTTTTTAAATAACACCTCCTCCACCCTCAATGCTGGAGACTGAATGCAGGGACAGGCTAGTGCTCTACCACTGAACCATAACCCTAGCCCTCTTCTTACTTTTTATTTTGAGATGAGATTTTACTGCACTGCCCAAATGGGTGTTGAACTCACTCTGTAGCCCAGGCAGGCCTTGACCTTGTGATCCTCCTGCCTCAAGCCTCCTGAATAGTAAGATTACGGCCATGCCTCTAGACCTGACTTGATTCAGCTCTTCAAAGGCCAATTACCTTAACTGTTACGTCTAACCTGACATTCTAGTGGTTAATAGGCAACCTTCTCAGAATATATCACTTAGCTGGCATACCTCTAGGTACACCAACCCTAAGCAAAGAGCCCTGCAGGATTCTGAGAACATCTGAAGCCTGTAGACGGCACCCTGCTGTGCTACATCCCATCGACAGTGCGCCCACGGCTAACTGTATTGACTTACAGCTTTCTTTTGTTCTGTGAGTACAAAAGTTCATGTAATCTCTTCCACAGTGGAACATGTGATTCACAGTAACTTAAGTCTGTGTTCCTGAGCCATTATCACTCATATTTGACTCAGAAGAAACAACTTTCTTATTTCCTTGACAACAGCGTCACTGTCTTACACTCATATTGGCTCGACCAAAGCACAAGTATGTTACCTGAATCCATCCTCTCCTTTCAGTAGACATTCTGGTTTTGCATTGTTAGTGCTGAGAAGGAAAAGCTAGCTCTCCGCTGGGCTACATGGCCAGCCCAGGATTCTACCTCATTTGTTATGTACCATAAGGAATACGGGACATAACACCTCCCTGCCCGAGGAAAGGTGGCCATGCAGAGTAATCAGGGTCACCGGCTGTGGTGTCAGAGATCTGAGTTCAGGCGCCAGCTCTGTCCCTGGTTACCAGCATCCCTTTAAAGTCCCTGCACCTCAGCTCCCTCGCTGAAAGATTAGTAAGTCTGTCATGCAAAGCAGCTGACTGGCTTCACAGCCAAACTGTCAGGCCTGAATCCTTTATTGCCCCTTCCTTACCAGTTTTAAATTGTTCAACTCATGTCACAACGATTATAAAATACATCGTCTGAACTTGAGTAGGTCATTATTTGAAGCAGTAGGGAATTAAGTTTACAAAGCATTAATTCTCCATTAACTTTTCCCAACCTCATGGCACTTCAGTCAGTACTCATCCAGTAGGCACAAGTGACTTCAGCAAGCTCCTGCCATTTGAGACTTCCTGAAGCCAACACAAAATAATTTCCCTAGATGTCACTATGTCACCAAGAAGAGTAGTTCCCTTCCTTTTAATGCCCCACACGGGAAATAGCAGTGCAATCAGGTAAGAGATGTGCACATGATCTGGGCCTATCAAATACATTATATAATAACATGACCCCAGCTTACCAATGGGAGATTAAAGAAGCAATAATAAAGGGACTAAATGAAAATGTTAAGTGCATCTCAGTCAAAATGCATGTGACATCATTTAAATCCCTCGAGGGACAATTCCATTTGGAGGCAGCGAGTGTCTGGCCAGGGCTCACACAGATGAAGGTCAGCCAGGCATGAGGAGGTGGCAGTTCAAGCACAGAAGGGCTTGCTGAAATTCACACAGGCAGGCATGGAACAAAGCAAGTCCTCTCAACGCTTCAAGGGTTTCTCCCACCGACCTTAATGACGAAAGCGTAAGAACCTGCCTGAGCTGATATTTAGCAAAGGACCATTCTTCAACAGACCAAATTCAAAAGAGCAGACATTCTCTCACAAATCTTGACGTTATTGCTAGGTACAAAGAATATATTTGCAGAAGGAAATAATGTCAAAACCAAAGCAGCAGGAAAATGTAAGCTTTTATTGGCGAGTCAGAAGGGAAACAAAGAGCAAACGCACACTGAGCCTCTGTGGCTCAGGTGCAAACAAGGACACCAGAATAAAAGGTCAAAAGAACATTGGTTCCTGGCCAGAGAACTAAGGCTTCCCACCCCAGTGGTGGCTTGGGCAGCTGTGCACTACAGTGACGGCTTCTGAACTGTGTGGATGGGAGGACATTTTCTCAAAGGGTTTGAACAGCCAAAAAACACAGCCTGACAGTGACCTGCGTGGAACTGGGCAAACACCCCACTGAAGATAAACCCCACAACAGTTGCTTTCACAGGTTCCCAAGGACTACAATGCAAAGATAAATATGTGTTATTTAAGACACACACACGGTTGCCCCTGCTTTAAAACTAGCAATGATTTAAGCTACTGAAGAAAAGAAGCACGCGTCGTAACTTTCTCCCAAAAATCAGATAATGAAAGAGCAGTGCCTTGCACAAATGAGGTGACGTGCTCCTAGCTAAGTCAACAGAAGTACTGAATAAATAACCTCGAATAAGATAACTGGGCAGGAAACCCTGAGGCTTTTCAACTAAAGAAGGGGGCACATGTTCTATACTTGTTCACCGTAAGAGGGAATTGTCCTGAACATAGGCGCCATCATCTGTGAGATTTCAAGTTCTTTATGATTAGCTCGATGCCCTATTGGATGGCTTGCTGTTAAATAAATAAATAAATAAATAAGTCTTGCGCCGGGCGGTGGTGGCGCATGCCTTTAATCCCAGCACTCGGGAGGCAGAGCCAGGTGGATCTCTGTGAGTTCGAGGCCAGCCTTGGCTACCAAGTGAGCTCCAGGAAAGGCGCAAAGCTACACAGAGAAACCCTGTCTCGAAAAACAAACAAACAAAAAAAAAGTCTGCTAGATTGATTTTGCCCATGAACAACAAAAAGTACCAAGATAAAGCGAATAACTTAAATAAAACACATCCCTCCACCTCATGGCCAGCAGCAAAACTGAAATTTCCTTCTGCATGAAGAATGACTGTGATTTTAATAGAAACAGAAAAATAAATAAATAAACCACACATCCATAAAAGAATTATTCTCTTCAAAGACTATATCCTTATTACAAAAATACCTGCCAATGCTCAAAACATTTTAGCAGCAACTCTTCTAGGACTGCCTTCATACTTAAAACATTCTTTTAAATTTTCAGCTAGGGCAAATTTGGTCCCTTGAATGTGGAATTTGATATCTGTAGGCTAGACATACTTTTAGAAGTAAGGAGAATCTCCTAGCTGGATACTATTTTTTTTATCAAAAGTATATGTGCTTTTTAAAGTAGCTTGTAAACCACAGCTGGTCCTCTGTACCTGTAAGTTTTAAATAAGCTAACCACATCCTGAAAGTATTTGAGGAAAAAAATATTCAGAACATGTATACGTGACCCTCCCCCTCGAACAATTCAAGTACTTACATAGTGTACATTGCATCTGATATTATAAATAATCCAGAGGTGAGTTAACATATGCAGGAGCATTGCAGAAGTTATAAGCAAATACTGTACCATTTCATATAAGCTGCAGATTTGGGAAGTGACTCCATTTCATATAAGCAGTTGCAGATTTGAGCATCTTCAAAAGGTTCTAGAACTGAAGGACAACCGTACTTCTAAAGTTCAGTCTCTCTCCAGAAACGTTCCAAAACTCCCTTCTAGGAACTGCAGCTATGGAATGAGTAGACAATTTCATGATTTCCTTGAAAGCCTGCTTCTCTTTTTACAGCAACTTTGATACTAATATTGTGTGTGCTCTTAACCAACGGGATACCAGCCAAATCCGATTCATTCTTTCATGCCATACATTCATGAGACAAGGATTTACTATTCACTTAATATGTGGCAAGTGCTGAAGATATAATAATAGTGAGCAAACACAGGTCTACCATCTGCCCTCATGAAATTCATAGTCAGGTACAAAACCAATTTACACAAAAAATATAGTTTATAGCCAGTAAATTCAATGGTAGATGGAAAGACACATGGTGATGTAAAAGCCTAGAGCGGTGAGACCCAATTATTATAGCGTAAGGAAATAAAGTTGAGCTGAAGCTAAATCGTAGTTAACTAAATACACAGGACTAAGAAGGAGATGTGTGCTAACAGGGGCAGAGGAAAAATGGACAGTATGCACCAACGCTCAGTATGACGTATTAAAAGGGCTAAAAGAAAGATGGAGATCCTTAAGTCTTGAGAGTTACTGCCACAGGAGTATGAGACAAGGCTGGAAAGATAATCAGTGGAGGCTTGCAAACGTTAATCAATGAGAATCTCCAAACAGACTCCACTGGAAAGTAAGCTAGGAAGGGAGACCATCATGAGATCCATACTGACAGCTTGGTTCTACCACTAAAAGTGGAGATCCAATGGGAAGCTACCAGTGAAGGGGTTAACATAATGACCCGGAAGAAGTAGTGAAGATGGACAGAAATGAATGCATTTAAGAGCCACTAAGCACATGAAGTTGATTTTTAAAAATGGTACAGAATACTATGTATTCAAGATTCACTTGAAGGTAACCTTTTGGTCTTGCCTAACAATGTCTTAATCAGTTGAAAACCAAAAAAGAAAATCATACAAATTTAAGGTCATTTTTCAATCAGCTCTCTGCATCATATTTATGGTATTTCTGTAGCATATTTTAGATAACAAAGAAAAAGCAGAAAAAGAATAAACAAACTTAGCATCTCATTTTATGTAAACATGAATTCCTGAGAAATTGTGCTACACTTTGGTAATAAAACAATGCACACCTTCAGAAACATTATGGAATAAATATTTCTTCCTTGCACAAAAGCATTTATTAAAAATGCAAAACAAATTACCATGTACCACTGTACATCAAGTGAAATGGAACCATTCTATTTCCATACAACATTTATCTTTTATGGCTCGGTACATAAACTGGGTGATTTTATAGTTCTGAAAGGATGGGATAGCAGAAATCTAATAATCACCATCCAGTTTCATAATAAACCATTTAGTAAGCAACCACAATACCCACAAAGTCTGCAAAGATTTAGATCTAAGCCTTTATCCATAGGGAAAAATCACTTTTATATCTATATGCCTTTGATCCACCATCTCCAGTTCATACCCTCCAGAAAATACAGCCTTCCCACAAATCCAGCTTCACTGTAAGTCTAGGTCACAATGTTACAATTGTCAGTAACAATCGTTAAATAAAAATTACAGGAAGTCCTTATTTTGAATTAAGCTCCTGAACAGACTAAGCTAAAATCCAAAATGAAGTCACTTACATTGCAGGTCCCAATCACCAAGCTTAGCCAATGCGGTTTGTCTGACCTTCCAGCCAGACAGGATTAGAGATTAACAGCCAAATTTCCCAAATGGGCCAGTTTCAAATGGTATGATAATCAATTTCCTTAGGTTTTAATCCTTATGCAAAGGAAGTAACCTGAAATAACCTGATGTTAGCTGACCAGTTATCTGCTCCATCTCTGCTTCAGGGAGAGAGACCTTGATGTGAACAGTCCACTTCTTCATCCTGCTTCTGCTTTACTAAGTTCTTTTCTGTCTCTAAAATCAAACGCATTATATTTTACAGAATAAAGGATGATGAGTTACCCAATTCTAGAACTGAAAATAAAGTTGATTCATGGATAATAAATATCGCATGTCCTCATTCATATGGAAAAGCAAAAATAAATAAAAGGTTGCTCTCACAAAAGACAATAGAACTGTGATTACTAGAGCCTAGGAAGGGCAGGGCAACATGGACAGAGACACATATTTGGTACCAAAATACAGTTAAATAAGAGGAATAAGAAGACTTCTACAGCATCGCAGGGTGACTAGAGTTTACAACAACTTACTATATGTTTTATAAAGAACTAGAAAAAAGTTCAAAGGCTCCCTTACACAAAAGCGTGATGGAGAAGTGTTTGAGATGAAAATGCTAAATATCTTGATATGATCAGTACACACTGTATATATTCATATATTCCCAGAACTTGGAAAGCTGAGGTAGAAAGATTTCGAGTTAGAGTCTAGCCTGGGCTACATAGCAAGCCCTTGTCTCTAATTAATTAACTGACTAATTAATTAGATGGAAACAAATCCGTTTAAGATCATTAACTAAAATTATTGCAATTTTATCCTTTGACAGAACATAGTAAGTTCAAATGTAGTCAGTCACACAGTTTGAACCAAGACTCCTGAGACAAAGGGGTCTCTGAAACAAAGGAGTTTATTGAGTCAACAGGAGCAAGATTAGATAGCAGTACTGGAGAGGTGACCCAGTGGTTAAGAGCACTGGCTGCTCTTGCAGAAGACCCAGGTTTGAATCCCAGCACCTACATGGTAGCTCACAGCTGTCTGTAACTCTAGTTTCAGGGTATAAAACACCCTCTTCTTGCCTCCAAGGGTACCGCACACATATGCATACAAAATACTCATACACATAAATCTAAAAAAAAAAAAAAAAAAAAAAAAAGGCTGCCACTACATAAGCCAGGCAGTGGTGGCACATGCTTTTAATCCCAGCACTCAGGAGGCAGAGGCAGGTGGATCTCTGTGAGTTCAGGGCCAGCCTGGTCTACAGAGAGAGTCCAGGACAGCCAGGGTTACACAGAAATTCTGTCTCAAAAAAACAAACAAACAAAAAAGACTAGATAGCAACTGGAAACAAGTGCAATAGATCTCAAAGCCAATGGTGGTTTTATAATCAGAGTCTGAGAAGGAAAAACGGATTATTTACATAGACCCCACACTGTCTACACAAAGAGAAAGGCAGGATAAAACGAGTTGAAGACGGTGGGGTGGGACTTAACGACAATTCTTCAGGAGTACCACCACTTCCGGATTGGCTGAGGTCACCAGTATGGCTGGTTTAGATGTAAACAGGTGCAGTGGTCCACTGTGTTGGCATTTCCGTGAGGGTCTTAACACAGATTCAAGAATGGCCCCCCAATATTAGCTGACTAACTTCCCTTATCCCTTCTCCTCTCCATCCTTTAGATCTTATAACTTGGGATAGCTCAGAATGATTTTCTTAGACTGCATAAATGTATACAAAGCAATGTGTACAGCCGCTCAGCAGGAATAAAGGGGAACTGGAGTTTTACTGTTCTCACATAAACAGCAAATATTCCATCTGCATTCTAATTCTGAGAACAACAAAAAAAGATGGTGTAATTTCAAGATTTTCCAACTACAGTTTATGACAGCCAGAAAAATGCAGTTTTTTTATTTGAAAGAAATTCAATATGAAAATTACCAAGAAAAGCATATAAGACCATAGCAGGTCAATAATGTAACTTCTAAAGGCAAAACGCACTTTTAAATAGGCTACTTTTGGTAATGTGAGTCACAATCTAGGCATGATTTAAAGAAATTCTGCACATGAATTTCTGGTTTCCTTCCCTTATAAAAAACTACTAAAGCATGTGTGAAATAAATTAGTGTTTAGCCATACCATCTGGTCCATTATCATGATTTACAACAGGTGTGCTTAAGCCTGCATTAAGCATATAGTGATATCTCAAAAAAAAATTATACACTGACCTGTTACAATCACTCTTGGAGGTAGGCTGTACTCTATGCAGTGTGGTTATATTCCAATTGTAGCTTGAAGTCTTCCCAACGGGGTGAGGAAGCAAAACTGCAAATCTCTCAGCAATTTTGATTTCCACAGAAACAGTCAACTAGACTGACGTTAGGGTTCAAAATCTCAAGGCTTCTACCACTTAGAACTAAGCGGAGGAGCAATTTACAAAAGAGTGTGAGCTGCTGCTGAGCCACCCCAGGGGGTGTGTTCCCTGAGCTACCCCAGGGGGTGTGTTCCCTGAGCTACCCCAGGGGGTGTGTTCCCTGAGCCACCCCAGGGGGTGTGTTCCCTGAGCCACCCCAGGGGGTGTGTTCCCTGAGCCACCCCAGGGGATGTCCTCACAGCGCCAAGGTGAGGTTCACTGGACATCTCATGATCACCTTAAAAACAGCTGAACTATGTGTCCCTCCCTAAGGTAAAAATGTTCACCTGATCACAATTTTATACACTAGACAGAGATATTTTGCCAAGAGTTCAAATATAACCATGCCACCTTGTACACTCACCACTTCTTAATATATTTAAAAGAAGAAAAATTGGGATTAGCTAAACCCTAGGGCATTTTATAATTTCCGAATTCCAAGTGAAGGGATTTTCATTAATCCTTTACTTTTCAGATGTGAGCACGCACGTGCTCACACACACACACACACACACACACACACACACACACACACACACACACAATTTCCAAAAAGCTACCAAGAACTGGGAGGATTAACAAAGATATTAGAATTCTCATACCTATTTTTTATAAATATGAAAAAAATCAAGCACACACAGACTACAGAGCATAAGGCAATGAAGACCACCACCTAGCTCCCGAAGCTAACAGTGTGCTGCCTAGCCTTGGTCAGCCCGTGGTAATCTTCCAACCCCACTCCTTATCATTCCAAAAAGAGAAAGATTGTTTTAAAGCAAATGTTCAATATCCAGCACCCCCAAAATAAAGACAACCTTCTGTAACTCCATTTCATAATACTGTTATCATTCTCTGAACAAAATATAGTCCGTTAATTTATCTACTATCTAGTCAGAGCCTGAATTTTCCAAATTGCCTTAATTTTTATTTTTAATGACTTCATAATTACTCTCTCCAAACCAAGAACCAAACGTAGTTGCTGTAGCTCTTATCTATCTCTTATCTCTTGCCTCTTTCCAGCCACTTACTAAACAAACAGAGTAATATGCCTAGTAGAGACTTCCACATTCTGGGTTTAACTAATTAAATCTCCACTGGGGCTGGAGAGATGGCTCAGTGGTTAGGAGCACTGGTTCCTCTTCCAGAGGACTTGGGTTAGATTCCCAGAAACCACACAATGGCTCACAACCAAACATCTGTAACCAGTTCTAGGGTATCCGACACCCTCTTCTGTCCCCTGCAGGTACCAAGAACACACATGCTGCAGACGTATCTGTGGGCAAAGCAACATTCGAAGATTAAGTTAAAAATTTAAATCTTAAGGTTGTTTAACATGATCTTTTTTTCCTTTTCTTAAAAAAAATAAGAATCTTGAGCCGGGCGTGGTGGCGCACGCCTTTAATCCCAGCACTTGGAAGGCAGAGGCAGGCGGATCTCTGTGAGTTCGAGGCCAGCCTGGGCTACCAAGTGAGCTCCAGGAAAGGCACAAAGCTACAGAGAAACCCTGTCTCAAAAAAACCAAAAAAAATAAATAAATAAATAAGAATCTTGATCAGAATCATATTATGTTCTTTGGCAAGAAACTTCATAGATGCTTCTATTTCCTATTAAATCAGGAGACACATCACGCTCACTTGTTTCTCCTTTTTTGAATGATAAGATTGGTCAGTGGACCCAAGGTTTTTGCCCAACTTAACACAAAGTTCCCCATGAGCCCATGGCCTGATGGCTTCCCTTGCTGTGGAAAGAGGAAGGGGGTTGCTGGGGACTGGATTGTGGGGCTCAATTCTTTTAGCAGCCACTGGTAGCCATCCCTAGACCCGCTATTTCTTTAGGGGTAACAAGGTGCAGGCCCTTTACAGCTACCTTTCATTCTACGTTTGTCAGTTAGAATTCCTCTCAAAACAGGATTGTGTCTGAGTCATCTTTTTGGTTACTCTGAAATATGGTATTAGGTTTTTCTTTTGTTTAGGGGGTTTGGGTGTGTGTGTGTGTGTGTGTGTGTGTTTGATTTTGGATTGGGACAAGGTCTCATTCTGTAGCTCAGGCTGGTCTAAATTTTATGGTAATCCTCCTGTCTCAGCTTCCCAAGTGAGCCACCAGACCCAGATGAGGGTTTCTATTGTTTCTTTTGTGTTGTCTGTCTGCTTGCTTACAGGGAAGGGAGGATGGCACCTGACTTACATCTTCACAGTATTTAGCATCTACGAGCACCAGGATGTATATCTGCCTCTCTATTACAAAGACTACTTCATCTACAATCAGTGAGTACAATTTCTCAACACACTTTTGAAATAACCCTCTGGTTACTCAATCGTGTAGCTGGCCTACAACATGAAACATATATTAAACAATAAAAGCCGGGATCCAGTATGACTGTAGTGATCTGGTATCCGTGTCTGGGTTTCTAGCCTATCAAGTTGGGGAAACTCCTCAGCCAACCACTTGAAACCTTCCACACAGTGCCTACCTCATCCTTTTCCACGAACACACGCTACCTGCTCCTTCTGCACCTGCGCCCTTGGCTCAGCATCCTACATATCCACCCTCTCCTCGAAAATAGCTCAGGCTCCATTTCCCCCTCAGGGGTAAGCACACCTCTAGCTCTTGCTGTCCAGCATCCCTCTTTTCTCCTGAGATTGTACAATCCTTCTTTAAAAATGGCTCCTCTCCCCTGGCCCAGGAGAATGTCTAGAGAAGTCTGAATAATTACTGAATAATCTCTGGCCCTGAGCACAAGAACAGAAGTTAACACTCAAGCAAGGCTGACCAGAACCATTCCTGAGATAACTGAGAATTTGGAAGGTCAAGTCCTCTTCCTGAGTGATCTTCATTTTGCTAGAGCCATACCCTGAGCCATGTGAAGAAAATGGATGCAGAGAGAGGTAGAGATATGAGACAGAGAGTAGATATAGGACAGAACTGTCCAGTTTGGACTTCCCTGAGACCCACCTCGCCTCTCCCACACTTAGGTCAGGTGACCAATTAGCCCCTCCCCCTTCTACAGTAGGGGATGAAAGGAGTCCTATTATAGCCCCCACCATGAGTCAGGAAGACCGTGAGCATCTTCTCGGTTTCTTGTACTTCCCGTCTGTACAAACACGACCTCTTATGTGATGTTCTGTGTATTAGAAGTGCACTTGTCACCATCTTTTGTTGTTTTGCAGGCATGGCTTATTCATCTCTTGAACAACCTTCAGAGTCCTCGGAAGGGTGCTAAATAGATTTTTAGCACGTAAGTAACAATAGCATGTATTAGTTATTCCTTGGTATTAAGCACTTTACATACATATGTTATGTTATTTAAACCTCATAGAAACTTCCTGAGATGGTCATTATTACCTCTTCTTTCTCCCATCCCCCTTTTGTGGTGCTGGGGTTCAAACTCAGTGCCTTGCCAGTACTCCACTCATGATCTTCCTGCCTCAGCCTGCAGAATGGCTAGGACTACAGGTGCATGCCATTACATTTTATAGATGATTCTCCATTTTATAGATGAATAAGCAATGAGTCATCAAAGGAAAGTAACTTGGTCATTTACTAATTAATAGATCATGCATTTACTAATTAATAAATAGATCAAGGATTTGAACCATATACACATTCAGGCTGCATCATCTTTCCATTATACCCACATAACCTCACACAATACTAAATATAGCTAATTAACTTACCAGAAGGCGTAACTGATCAAAGACAACCACCTAGCATGTTGATTTCCCCTGACCCCAAAGTATATGTTCTTATATCATTAAAAAAATATTCATAAGTTAATGCATAAATAAATAAGCTATGTGAAAACAGGTCTCTTGAAAAAGTTATAATACAATTTCTTCAAAATTGCTGCTGGCAACCTGAAGACTAAATGCTGGCACTTCTCTCACAGTAATGGGTAAAAGGAATGAATATTTAAGACCACTCTGTCAGAACAAGTTGTATACAACTCCCCTGGCAGTAATATTTCAAAAACGGCAAAAAGAGATTTGTGAGCCCCTGTCAATGCGTGTGTGACACGCCTTCAGCTCTCCAGTTGCTCGGCGGAATAGCCCTGTGTCATCATTACACACTAATCGTGATTGAGCACTCCCGTGGCTTGGAGGCGAGAAGAGGGAGCCTTCAGGAAGAAAATAGCTTCCTCTTCAGAGCTTACCAGGAAGGGCAAGGAAGTCAGGAACGGCAACTTATTGGCAAAGAATCTGAAAGTCACTGGCTCTCAGCCCCGTTCAGTCCCATCCTTCAGCATGGCCTCTTGAGATCCCTGCTAGGAGATCTGCTTGTAGCTCAGTAGGCCAGCAGGGAGACCTGATTGTAACTTAGTAGGTCAGCAGGGAGATCTGCTTGTAGCTCAGTAGGCCAGCAGGGAGACCTGCTTGTAGCTTGTAAACCAGGGAAAAGCTCCTGGTAACAAACTGTCTCGATGCTGACCTTCTTCAGCATCCAGCCAAGGGACCCCATCAAGAAGTATCCCATAAACGTTTGTTGATGGTTTGAGACTTTTTTCCTTCTTTCTCACTTCCCTCATTTTACTTGAGGACCTTCCTACCGTAAAGGCAATGCCATACGTTGCACTCTTCCACAGAGTATGATGCCTGCTCCTCGGGGGCCAGACAATGGCATACTCCTGCATTAACTTTGTTACAGCAGAGCCCACACATGGTACAGATTAGAAGGGGGAGGAATTCCCTGATGGCGAAAGTGTCTGCTACTTCGGAGGCTTTGATGAAAGGCAGCCCATATAAAGAATATCATCACTGTTGCAGACTCAAGAAGACTTCAGAGAAGATGATATGTGACCGTGATACAGAAACCATGAATTCCCAGGAAAATGTAAAGTAACTTTGGCTCTCGGTGTGGCTATCACTAAGATAGCCTGAGAAGTGTGTGGGCATGTGTGTATGTGTGTGTGCATGTGTGTTACACACAATGTAAGTCTAGATAGAAGGGATGTGTTTGCTAGCTTTACTCATCACTGTGACGAGTTACCTAACATAAACAGCTCAAGGGGGGATTTGTTTTGGCTCATTGTTTCACATGTTTGGGTTCATGGGTTTCAAATGTTTGGCCCATGAATTTGTCACAACATAATGGTAGCAGGAGCTCATGACAGAGGAACTTCTTCCCCTCCCAGTAATTAGAAGGAAGAGACTCAAACAGGAAGGAGGCCCAGGTCTAACCTCCAAAAGCACCCCTAGGGACCTGCTTCCTTATGTCCTAAAGTTTCTACCACCTCCCACACAGAGGCCTAAGATGGGGCCAAATTCTCAACACAGTCATCTGTTCAGGTATTTCCCAGTCAAGCCACAATAAGAAGTCTTGAGCAACAAGAAGGAAAAAAGACAGAGATTCCAGAGGAGGCAAGAGGACGCTTAAGCTACAAAGATGTACAGAGGGTAAGGGCCTCGGGTCAGCAACTCCCCCTCACTCACTTAATAAACATTTCCTGAGTGCTGGGCCACTCATGACCATGAGACAGAAGGCCAACTTGGCCAACGCTAACAGTGATACAGCTGCCCTTCAGAGAGGACAAAGATTTACATTCTTATTTGGAGATAACCGATAAACAAGAGATAGAACTAAGTAAACTGTGCCAGGTTTAAAACAAATACAAGAGAACAGAGCAACAGTGATGAAAAGCACGGAGGCCGAGCAACATTTTGAACTTACATACCAGCCAAAGATAAGAATGAGAACAAATTTCCAATGGTGAGTCTCTAAAACTAAATCCCGCCATAGGGAAAAGAATGAAGGTCACACCTGTGCTTGGATGAAACTGACATCAAATTAGACATACACAAAGTTCCTAGGAACACACAGCTCACTTTCCACATGTCTTCTTCACATTTGTTCAAAATTACTTGCCTGAAGTGTTGCCGAGCATATTTAGGAAAATAGGGAACGACTGAGGCAGAAGCAGAGCAAAGGGAACTAAAAGAGACTCAAGAGAACCAGATGGCACCAAAGAACTTCAAACCAGTACCTCAAGAAAGACAGACTCAACAGAACTTCCAAGGTTTCCTGCATTTTTAATTATGTGCATATGGGAAGGGGGTGTGTACATGAGTGCCAGTGCCCATGCAGGCCAAAGGTGTCAGATCCCCCTGGAGCTGCAGTTCCGTGGGTGCTGGGAACTGAACCTGTGTCCTCATGAGAGCAGTAAACACTCTTACCTGCTGAGCCATCTCTTAGGCCCCTCAACCAGACTTTAAACACTACTCATTTCTTTTCCTTAATAAAGGTTGACTCCAAGTTAAGAATGATATATAAGCTTCCTTTGTGAAACAACTTCAGAGAACTTGCAGGCACTTCAGAGAACACCACACTGGGAAAGGGTTGGGTCCCTCTAGGAATGAATTAGACATTTTGGCCATAGTCTCAAGATTGGGAGGGCAAAGGGGGTGCATACAAGCCTTTCATTTACCTTTTCTTCCCTTAGTAGACCTTAGTATTTTTAAAATAACAATAGTAGGTAAATATACACTGGTCATCTACTAACTGAAAAAATGGCAGGCCCAGAACAGTAGAGGATTTGTAAGTATATAACTTGACTTCAGTCCTATAGATTTTATACTATTACTGGGGGAAAGAACAAACATTTCAAAGATAACATTAGAGGCCATCAAATGGCCAAGCTCCTAAAATGGCATAGAGAAATGAGATGGCATGACATTGCTTCAGGAAAGACAGCCAAGGAAGAATGAATGTAGATCAAAGATGCTGAACGAGGCTTCAAGAATGTGCATTCCTGAAATAACTGAAAGGAGGAAAGAATGATTTCAGAA
Organism: Peromyscus maniculatus bairdii; assembly: GCF_049852395.1. Lineage (NCBI taxonomy): Eukaryota > Metazoa > Chordata > Mammalia > Rodentia > Cricetidae > Peromyscus > Peromyscus maniculatus. Next base: position 66,206,240 of record NC_134857.1, read on the forward strand.
GAGGTGAGAGGAGGAAAGAGGTAGAGCGAGTTCAGGAATGAGGAACAGACCAGCACAGCCTCCAAACAGAGCATCTGCACAGGGCATCAGGTCACAGAGGCCCCTATCAGTCAGGGTTGTTCAGAAAAACACAGCCAGGAGAACATATGATGGAGATGGAGATGGAAGATGATGGGAGATAGATGGGAGATTGATGAGAGACAGAGGAGATGGGAGATCAAGATGATGGAAATAGGAGATGAGAGATGATGAATATCGAGATGATGGAGATGATGAAGAGGGAAAGGGACAGAGGGGGAAGGAGAAGACAGAGAGATCGGCTCTTATAAAAAGAATTATTATAAGGAATTAATACATGTGATTATAGATGCTAAGAAATTTCAAGGTCTGCTGTTGGAAAGTTGAAATCCAAGAAAAGCAGTAAGTTTCCATTTGGGCCTAAACCTTAAAGTGAAAGACCAAAACCCTAACCCAATTAGGCAGGGAAAGAAGAAACCAGTAATCACCAGGCACCACAGTAAGAGGGAACAAGCTCATGCTGCCTCAACCTTTTTTTGTTCTATGGAGACTTTCAATCAAGTGAATAAACCCTGCTCACATTGAGGAGAGCAATCTGCATTACTAAATCCACCAACTCCAAATTCAATGCCATCCAGAAACACTCTAACAGACACACCCAGGATGAGTACTGGACACCTTGCTGTTGCCTAACCAAGTTGACACATCAAACAAACCTTCACACCTTGAGCTGAGTCATTACCCAGCAGGCAATAAGGACCATGAAGCAAGAGCAAGGAAACACAATAGCAAATTAAACTGACCTTGATATGGAAATGGGTGATGAGGAGAAGAAAAGCAAAACAGAAGCAAGATGAAAAATACAATTATCTATGCAGTAAGAGACAGTTGATCAATAACAAACGTTTCTATGATTCTCCTCAATATAAGTAATTCTGATAGGAGACTAAGATGTGGGGTTATTATTTGTGTTGTGTTGCATTGCATTGTGTTATACTGTACTTTATTGCATTGTATTATATTGATGTGTATTGCACTGTATAGCATATATATTGAGATAGGGCCTTGCTGTGTAGCCAATCTGGCCTTGAACTGTGGATTCTCCTGCCTCAACCTTCAAATGCTAGGATGACAAGCACACCTTACCATTTCCAGGTTCTCTGTAGTTCAGTTTGCTATCAGGGTGGACCTATATAGATCTATAAAGAAGAAACTGGCAAAGAAAGCCAAGGACTCCAAAGGTCAGCAATAAAGATGCAAACTTAGGAATTAACTGCACGGGGAAGAGTCGAGTTGGGAGCTGACTCCTGGCCTGACAGAAGCTGGACGACAGCAGGCACGCAGTCAGGCTGAGTCAGCAAACTGAGGCGGCAAACACTGCCAACCCTAATCGCTTTATGATTCACTGTGCAGGAATGGCCACTCCTGGGTGACAACCCAAGCCTAAACCATCGTCAAGAGGGAGGATTCCACTGAAGAAAACAAAAAGGAGATGGGCCAACTCAACCACTTCTCGACTGTGACAAGCTGATTCTTACTATCTACAGCAACTTTTCCAAAAGGGCATTCCAGGTCCTCAGCAGTCAAATGTCAAAGACGCACAAGGAGGAACTTGGGAGGAAAACTCACCGAGCTGACCGGAAATAAACATTAGCTAAGTTTGTGGTTTGATTTCAGGTGTTTTAGCTTGAAGTGGGAAGGAGACAGGGTCTCACACTGTGGCGCAGGCTAGCTCCCTATGTAGCCCAGGCTGGTCTCAAACTTGCAGCACTCATCTTGCTGTAGGCTCTCCTGTGCAAGATTGTAGATATGGCCACCACAGCTGGTTGAGGTTTTTTGTTACGATTGATAGGTAAATATCAAATACTTTTATGTTTCCTCAAGCAAATAAAGGTTAATAAAAATCCTGAGCCAGGCGGTGGTGGCGCACGCCTTTAATCCCAGCACTCAGGAGGCAGAGCCAGGAGGATCTCTGTGAGTTCGAAGCCAGCCTGGGCTACCAAGTGAGTTCTAGGAAAGGAGCAAAGCTACACAGAGAAACCCTGTCTCGAAAAACCAAAAAAAAAAAAAAAAAAAAAAAATCCTGTTGTTGGATTTCTCATAAGCATTTAAACTACTACATCATGGCCTTAAAATAAGACAAAAATGCAAATACCTTGTGATATATATATTATATATATATATATATATTAGATTTCAAATATTCAACATCAAAAAATGCTAGTGTTATAAAATAGACAATAATCAACAATAATACATTAGACATGTATTTTCCCCCAAGAAAAGATCAAAACAAGTATATGCAAATCATAAAGTCCATGTCTAAGAAATTTTTATTTTATTAAGAAAATTTTTCATGTGGAAAATCGGGGGCTAGGAAGATGGCTCAGTAGGCAAAGTGCTTCCATGAAAGCGTGAGGACATGGGACAGATCCCCAAAACACAGAAAAGTGCCCCACATGTTAGCATACACTTCTAATCCCAGCACCTGGGAGGCAGAGGCAGGAGGCTCCCTGAGGCTCCCTGAGGCTCACTGGCGGGCTGGTGAGCTGCAGTCAATGACAGACCCTGTCTCTAAGGAGGTAGTTGGCATCGCTAAGGATGACAGCCAAGGTTGTCCTCTGGCCTCCACAGACAAGCACACACATGCTCCTAACCACTGAACCATCTCTCTAGCCCTTAATCGCCTCTTTTTGAGGGTCAGTAAAAAACGTTTCCACAAGAAAATCCTGGAAAGTTCTTCCCACTCTCCCCAAGAGCATGAGCCCTAAAATTCATAAAGTATCTCATTTCACATTTTACACACACACACAGCATAGGATAATCAATTCCTGATACAAGCCCAAAGACCCTATAATTGATCCATGACCGTGAGACAAACTCCACAATACAAAGAGAGGGGCCAAACTGCATTCCCAGCATTCTGCCAAAGCCAGTGGATACTCTGAACCCCTTAATGGCATGTCTTAGAATAATGTTCTGAAGAAAATGTTTTCTAAAAAACTGTGCTTCATAAAAACCAATTAGCAGATCATCCAACAACTGCAGAGTGATTTTATAGCTGTTATCAATTACTTCCTCCTCTTTGGGGAAAAGATTAAAACCAAATAGAACCTGAAATGTAAGAAAATGAAGCAAACCCCACCTAAGAGCTTTGCACTATGGTGACCTCCCCAGTCACCTGTCCTCAACTTGTACACTCAGAAAGAATGTGTTAATGTCACCAAACATTGAAAGGACACTATCAGAGAAAACGTAAATCTGAAAAAGCTGACATTTTCATATTGGTGCCTCTTCCACAAACTTGTCCTACTGAAAACACACGAATGTAGTTTCAAGGATTTCAAGGGTGATTTCTAGAGCTGTTGGTGAAAAAAATGGGAAACAACCCAGATTCCCAAGAATAGGAAACTGTTTAAGTGGCCCATGATACAGCTGCTCAATATAATACTATACAGCAATTTAAAAAGACACAAGGATCATCTATGTGTATGATCACGGAAACACTTTCAAGATTCACTGTCAAGTTAAAAATAAAAAGCAGTGGCGGAGAGATGGCTCAGCAGTTAAGAGCACTGGCTGTTCTTCCAGAGGACCTGAGTTCAATTCCCAGCACCCACATAGCAGCTCACAACTGTCTGTAACTCCAGTCCCAAGGGATCTGACACCCTCACACCAATGCACATGAAATAAGATTAAATAAAAATTTTTAAAAAATAAAATATAAATAAAAAGCAATGGCCAGGATGGTAGCTCCATGGAAGGAACATCTGCCTACCATACATGAGGCCCTGGGGAGACATTCTCAACTCAGCAAAATAAATGAACAAAACTCAACTTGAAAACTGCTTAGTGTAACTCCAGTTGTTACTAACAACAGCAAATACATACTTCACATGAGAAAAATAACTTTTTGATCTAAAGTGGGTTTCAGTATCAGTTGTCAGATTTATAAGGAAAAGTTTAAGAGGAAAAATACATGTACTTGCCTCAGGTTTTCCAGAATATAAGATTTCAATGCGCTTTTAACTTTCAACAATATACTTCATTAATGCCTAGCTTTTTATTTTGAATGGTATAACATACATAATCATAAATATAATCACTTTGTGTTAGTAATATGATCAGAAGTAGGCAAAAATCGTATTTATAAAGAGTAGAAAACTCTTTACAATTCACCGAAAATATCTCAACTTCTCTTTCGGAAGGCAGCAGCATCCTTACTCTTAGAACTTAAAAATGAAACAACACTGTGGATGCTGGGAAGCCTCTTCGGTGCCTGTTCCAGTATCAGCTTCTCAGAACAAAACTGAGCTGCAAATTTAAGTTTCTCAAATTCAACTGAACAATGCTGTCAACTTCTAAATCATTGCAGATAAACTGCAGGCTTCTAATACTATGCAAAAAGTAACCACAAACTTAATGGCAAAAAGTAAGAATTCCTCAAACTCTAAAAGTATCTGAAGTACTTTTATAAAGGAAATAACATGAATGGCAATGTCTCTAAATTCATAGTCCCTTGACTATTCAAAGATTATAGAAAAACTTTTTTAAAAAAGTTTTCATGCTCGAAAGTTGTTTAAGGAATTATTACCATGGATGACTTTCTCTCTTCTGGGGAAAGAATAGGAGAAATTGGTTCTCATCTCTACAATAGCAAGGTATCAGGTAAATCGTGTAAACACCAACACCTCAGTTTCCTCAGAGCACCATCAAAGAGTGGAAAAGTCTCGGTGGTCCCCACCAGCTCGAAAATCCGACAACAGGCCTTGATTCTATCCTTGCCAGAGGAGTTTTTTAAAAGCATACACATAAATAATATACTCTTCAATTCATAGCTATTTCTTCTTGTAGTTATTCCACTATTTGTAAAGAATATATTTATTTCTTCATTTGGGTTGGACCTCGGAGTTTTGTTGTGGTTTTTTTTCCAGTGATTATATGTTAATATATAATATATATCTATATATTATATAACTTTATATATATGTACCATACTCCTGCTATCCTAACTCCTCGGGAGTTCTCGTTTGGATTAATAAGAACTAAGATCTGGGGCTGGCCTCAGATGGCTCAGCAGTTAACGGAGCCTGGAGAGCAAGCCTGATGAACTGGGGTCCTTCCCTGGAACTCATGTAAAGGTGGAAGGAGAGAATCAGCTCTGCAAGACGCCCTAGGACCTCCACACATCTACCGCAGCAGTAATGAGCTCGCTCTCTTGCTCTTGCTCTCTCACGCTCAAATAAATAAATAATGTCGATAAACAAACTTTCTCATTGGGCTGAGGAGATGGTTTGGGCAGCAATGTACTCGCTGCTCAAGGACGAGGACCTGCACTTGCTTACTACACTCCTAAGTAAAAAGGCCAGGGACAGCAGCAGCACACCTGCAATCCCAGCACAGGGAGGTGGAGACCGCCAAACCCCTCAGGACTTCTGGGTTCGGAAGATCCTGTCTCAAAAAACAAGGTGGAGAGAGACTGAGGAAAACACGTAACATTGTCCTCTGGCTTCCAAAACATATGCACTCACCACAGAGTCTTTTAAATAAAATAAAATAAAATCCCCTTTTACATCCAAAAACTTCCTGAATTGTAACAGGGGCAAAATTAAAAATATGGCCCATAAGTCAACAATCTTACATTGAGGTCTATGTCCCCTACTCCCCAAAGCTGGGTATGTCCTTAATAAGTCTTTTTACCACCCTGAACCTCACCTGTTTTCTCCCAGGTAGTCTAAGTGCAATCACTCACTGAAAAGTGTTTGCTTTACACGGCTTTAATCTGGCACACCTGAAAGCACCTGTCAATCATAACACTGTAGAAAGGTCTGCTTCTGTTACTGTTTTATCCAAGAGATCCATAAAGGAAATCCTCAGGGTTCTGGTCACTCCTGAGCACTGTTCCTCTGTAGAGGTTATTAACTAGGGCTTGGAAGTCAGTGAAACTAAAGGTGAAATAGCTATAAATCGGGCTTCAAAGCCAGAGTCCAGGGGTCCGCCCTTGGCAGGGGCCTGGGAACTACCACAGAGACAACTGCACACAGAATGAAGATCGGGTTTCTAAGCAGAGATCGGAGATGGTCCTTCTGTAATATTTTCACAGAGGAGGGATATTCTTCACCAAATTCTCCTTTGAAAAGTAACCCCAGAGGACCAAGGATGCCATGCCATGGTAAAATGTTTGCCTAGCACGCCTGGGGTATTGATTTCAATCCACGGTACCGAAAGACAAAAGTAGCCCAAGCTCACAACTGTACTCCCCGGCGTCTTCTATTTACCCCACCCGGCCACGTACGTTCGTACGCTTGCTTTTGGTTTATAGCCATTGCCTATTAGGGCCCTGCTATAGAAAGGACTTCGCAGAAAGACTTCTGAACTAAATCTGGGAGGTAAAGAACCGTCCAGCAGTGTATTACTCTGACTGAAGAAAACAGAACACCCTTGTCATTTCCAGTCTCCGAAGGCCTGCATTTAAAGTGGAACGTCCGCCCCATGGTGCCTCTTGTTGGAAGCAAGAAAAAGCTAGCTGGGTAGTTAAGCCTATATTATTAGACCGCTCTCAACTATTCTAAATCCACTTCAGCAATGCCTGCTTCTCTAATTTAATCATATCCCTAAAACCATAAGACAAATGACAAATGGGACCCCGACCTTAAAATTCTTAGCAGCGTCATGAGAAAGAATTCGTTAATGCTCAAAGAAATCGATCTTTAATGCCAACTTGTCTGCCATATTGGACTGAATGAATCTCTAACTCAGTTTCTGTCCCAAGAAGACCACTGACATTCTCCAAATGGGGGCACTGGCTGGGGTCCATAGAGTCCAGACAGCTTCAGAAAAATCCTATCTAGTGAACTGCAGGTCAGGCAGGTACATTAAGGAGGGGGAATTTTCCCCCTTGTTAATCAACAGGATAAAGGTGATTAAGCAGGAATTTATTTTTCAGTGACCTATATAATTTCATCAGAGCTGCTATGGCCATTAGCTGAAAAGCAGCTGACTTCCCAATGAGATGAACTTGATAGCAAGACCCTCCCAGAGCAGCCAAGGGAGTAGTTAGCCCCAGCTAGAAGGACATGTAATTGGTCTGCCTGCCTTATTTCCCACCCTTCCTCCCCCTGAGAGCTGTCTTTCTTCAGTTTGGAGCTCTCGTCCTCCAAGGAGAGTCAGGATGGTATTCCCTGCACCTGGATGTCTAGGGCTGCATCACCTGTGGAATGGCTGGCGGCTGATCTGTCAAGTACAGGAGGCTGAAGCCACCCTGGGCTAATTCTCCGGACCCACACACTTGATTCCCAAAGTTCTAAGCAAACAGAGCAGCTGTCGCCGCCAATACCTCATCTACCCAAACTTGAAATAAAACAACAGCGAGTCTACTACCTCACAACAGGAGTGGGTTTAACAAAAGAGCTTTGTTGAAGCCAGAGAACCCACACACACTGTCGATGAGAACCATAACTCGAATCCAGTTTCAGCGAATTTATGAAATTGAGCAACAGCTACTCAACAGCAAATTCCTCTCAGCTTGAAAAGTGCTGCAAGTTCAGAGGCACCGCCTCCAATTTCAGTGTACGCCAGGAGGTTTGGAGAGGAAGACAGATTCAGATCTCATCGCCTTCGCCAATTCCTCCTGGGAGACCCAGGCACTGCGACCCGAGGGACCCGACAAAAGCCTGATGACATCTTCCTCCGTCAAAACAAGCCAGCTCTCTCGCTCGCCCAGGGTCAGTCGTGAGTAACGTCGCGTGCAAGAGCCCGCAGCGTCCGGAGCAGTAGTCACAGGTCCCAGCCTCCCTGCCCTCCCTCTCTTCAAAAACCTACCCCTGTCGCCCAACAGGATGCAGGAAGGAGGCTCTCGGGACACCCTTCTCTTCCTCCAACATCCTAAAATAAAATAAAAAGCAATCCTTCATGCGCAGATCCCTTACCTACGGGCGGTCCACCCGCCACGCACGCAGTGTCCCCTCGACAGTCAGAAAGTTTGTGCGGCAGTCCGGGGGACAACCGAGCCGCCAGTGCGCAGGGCACTAACTGCGGGGCAGAGCCGGCTCCTCCCGGGCCCAACACCCAACTCCGGGCGCCCGGGCAGCTGCCCTCGGGCGTCTGGGCGCGGTGACCTCCAGCCCCGGTTTCCACTCAGCCTGAGGACCCGGGGACAAATCACCGAGAGAGAGAGAAGGTCAAGGCACAACTTTTCTCCTGCGCGTCAGCCCTTGGCAGGTCCGGGACTCGTTCCCGCCCCACACACAGCCCGCACCCTCCGAGGAGCCTGGGCGGGGCGGCGGCAGGGGCAGAGCCCAACCTGCCCGGCGACTCAGGGGAGCTGGCCGCAGACCCCGCCCCCAGGGCCTCCGCCGCCTCGGGCCACGCCCCCCGACGGCCCCGCCCCGTCGCCTCGCCCCGCCTCCGCCAGGTGCTCCGGGGACTCGGGTTGCGCGCGCTCGGGCGCGCACGGGTTTCCTAGGTGAAGGGGGCGGAGCCTCCGGGAGAAAGTTTCCACCGAAACTTGAACTGGGACGCGGTGGAGGACAGCTCGCTCGCCCTTGGGGGCTCGCCTCTCCCGCGAACCTCACCTCCTCTCCCGCGAACCTCACCTCCCCTCCCGCGCCACGCCTGGCGAGCGGGCACGCACGGCTGGTTCCTAGGGTTTTGTGCGGAAAGGGAGCCGCCGCGCACCGCGACGTTCCCCTACTTTTCCCAGAAGGTTCGCGTGCGGTGCCTGGCGCTCCCGCCCCCCTCGGATTCCCTTCTCCTGTTCTCTTTTTTCCTCCGATATTTGAACTTGAACACGACAGTCCCGGGAGCGCTGCGTCAAAAGATGAGCGTGGTCGCCTGGTAGTCTACTGGAAAACCGGCTGGACTGAGCAGGAGGCCACTGGGTCCCAGCAAGGGGGCGGGAGTTACGGTTTTGCAGTTCAGTGTCTTAAGGGTAATTTTAGCCATGCGGACCTTATTTGTGGGCTTGAGAGTATTGCACAGGTGTGTGTGTCGCTCGATCACTGCCAACTGACCCCACCTCCAGCCAAAAGACAAGAGGGCTGTTTAATGTGGACAGGCCTGTGGCAAGGATGAAAGTTCGCAATTCAACTCTCCAGGGGAATTGAGAGCAGGAGGGAGGCGGTGGCCCTTTGGCACCGCGCGGTACTTTACGCTCTCCCAGGGCCCAGCCCTCGACCCGGGGCGACCTTTGCCTAAGGACTGGAAGCCACACGCCACGCCAGCTTTCCCCTTCAGTCTCCACGCCCCTTCGTGCGTGGACTTGGACTGCCTAGTCCCGGCTCTGCTTTCTGGACTTTAAATCCCAGAGGAGGAATCTGAATCTTGGTTAGCAGCTCTCTTGGCATGTGCATTGCCCTGTGGTTAGTGTGGCTGAAACTTGACGTGAGCTTTCCTCCCAGCGGATGGGGCTACACCACAGTCAGCAAAAACGGATGTGGAGGTGTTCCACCACGGCTCGCTACTGGCGCCTCACCAAATCCCACTTCCGAGGAAGTGTCTTCCTTTGTTCTGCGTGAATGGCATCCAGAGATAACCAAATTCCTGTAGATCTGGTTTTCAAGTTGTCCTTGCACCCACAGCAACTGGATGATGTGAACTTCATGCTTTCTGTCCCACCTGTTCACCACCACCACCGGACCCGAATCACCAACTTCCACTTTTGCCACTGTGGTTAAATGGCTCCTCTCTGGGAGGTGGGGGCGCATGCCTTTAGTTCCAGGACTTCGGAGGCAGAGACAGGCGGATCTCTGTGAGTTCAAGGCCAGCCTGCTCTACAAAGTGAGATCCAGAACACCCAGGGCTATACAGAGAAACCCTGTCTAAAAAAAAAAAGGGAAGGGGTGGGTCGCGGGGAGAAGAAGCCCTTCAGTATAAGCTGAGGAAGGAAGACCAAGGTAGGAGGATGAGGAAGAGGAAGAAGGAGAGAGAAGAGGAAAAGGAGAAGAAGAAGAGGGGGAGGAGGAAAAGAAGAAAAGAAGCAGCTCTTCAATATAAGCTGAGGAGGGCCAAGGTAGTATGAATAGAAATTAAGAGTAGAGACCAAGACTTTCTGCACAGCAGGTCACAGGCCTGCCCTTGGAATGTGGGTAGATCTTTCTTATACTCAACAAATACCTATCAGATAATTTTTGTATGCCAAGCACTCTTTTGAAGGGTTGAGGGACAAAAACATTACAGTCTCAGCAATCATGAAGTGAGCAATTTCCCAGATGTGGTGAGCACCCACAATGGTTTGCTATGTTGCCACAGGGTCAAAGCAACAATTGGAAATGAACTGTGAGCCAAAATAAACCCTCCCTCTTTTTAAGTTGATCTAGCTAGGTATTTTGTTACACTAATAAAAGGCTAGAGAACACAATTAGTAACGTTAACCTTGTAAAATGGATTCTTTCATTCCCAGTTTTACTCCTGTATACTCTCCTTGGCTGCATTACATATTATACTTAAGACACTGAAATTACATTTTTTGAATGAAGAAGCCAGACATCATTCCTCACTTTCTCTTCCTGCTTTTACTCCCATTTTTAAATGTACTTATATAAAGCTGTATCATGTGTTTCTAAATTTGTTCTATTTTAAATACCAAAAATTTGAGTTAAATATAAAAAGAGAAAGTTGATATTCCTCCATTAACACATCCAGACACACTTTCATGCATTCTTACTCAAAGAGCTCATTAGATTATAGACCTAAACAGCAATATGAAGAAGAAACAAAGGCCATCACCTCTGTCTAAGGAATCTAAAGTGCAGCACAGAGAAGCGTTGTCCTGGATGCCTTGAAATCTAAACTAAAAATGGATAAGAAAACATTATCATTCATAGATTCAATGTGAATTTAAATTATCTTCTAGAATTGAGCTCAGTAACAAATGCTGTATATCGTAGTAGAATAATAATCATTCCTATCAATAAATTGTTTTCTTTTAAAAAAGGAAAAATTGCTTTCTAACAAAAAAGGTTGCTTTTGAATGAATTTTATCTCCTATGGAAATGATCAAGTGTTCAGGCCCACTTCCCTAGCTGTATAAGGTATATTTATTCTTAACATCTACCTATCTTGTACTTTAAAGTGACTCACCAGAGCCCAGGCTATCTGGTCAAGTTCCAGGCCTACGTTTTCCAACTTTGTGACCCTAATCAAGTAAATTCAAGTCTTGTGTTGTTTCAACTTTCTCTTTGAAAAAAGGTTAATGATTATGTCTACAACACTGCATTGTGACTAGATATTTTTATTTCTAATCACAGTTCAGACCGTATAATAAGCAGTCATTAAACATTTCATTTTCAAGGCAATTTCTATAAGTTTATCAAGAGGAATCATTGTAAATATGTAAGAAATTCTATGTACAAGTATTATTAGCAGGACTTTATAATATAAAAACTTCTTAAACAACTATCCAATAGGAACTAATAACCAAATGTCGTCTACCAAATAGTATGCTCTCAGGTTTATGATTTTAAGTACATTTAGAATTACAATATAGTTATGTAAGTTGTTCGAGGCACTTCCCCCCAGGGGCAGGTAGGACCTGGTTCATGGTATATTCATAAGAAAACAGGAGACTTTTTGCCAAATTGTATCATTAGCCTTGGGTGCATATGGTCAGAAAAGACTCTGAAGAACTCTAAGCTAAAATGTGAACACCAATTATCTTAAAATACCAGGAGTGCAAGAGATATTTATTTTCTTTTTTATACTTTTCTTTCCTTCCCCAACCTTCTCTAATGAACATATATTGCTTTTATAATAAGATAATCAATTTCATTTGAAGGAGGGTCTCTCCCTCCCTCCCTCCTCTCTCTCTCTCTCTCTCTCTCTCTCTCTCTCTCTCTCTCTCTCTCTCTCTCTCTCTCTCTCTCTCCTTGGCTAGCCTGTAGACCATGCTGGCCTCAAACCCACCTCCTAAGTGCTGTGTTCAAAGGTGTGGGCCACCATGCTTGGCATTAATTTTACTTTTCAAATAAATTGTACTAAAGGAATAACAACTATCACCCCACACTCATCAGTGTTAGTGAGCATGTAAGATGGTATTGCTCTGTAGAAAACCATGTAGCAGATCTTCACAATATTAAAAATAGAGTGCTATACGATCCAATAATCTCATTCTGGGTGCATATCCAAAGGGTTTTAAAATAGCACCTCACAGAGATAGGAGTACTCTCACATCCATAGCAGCAGATTCATAATTATAAACAAGATAAAGCTAGCGGTTCCAACATTGTGCCTGATCAGCTGCGCCTCCTTCTCTGGGTAGCCTGCTTCCGAACACAGGTCAATGCAAGTAATAAAAGTTCTGCCCACCCACTGCAAGGGCTGACCCAGCTCCAGAGCACCTTCAGGCGATCAGCCGAAGCCCTGTAAAGATTGTACCACCAATCTTGCTTCCTTTAGTCCTCAGTGTCTGGATTCCAAGATCCGATAAGTTCCATCCTGATGTAAATCCCTGCCTTTGAGTTTGTTTTCCAGAAAACTCAGTCTACCAGCATGTATTAATTTTTTTTTCTTTTCCTGGTTTTCTGTATTTTCTTCTTTCCTTGTATATTTGACATTTATATTTAATATATTCAGAGCTTATCTTATATAAGAGGAAATAGAAATCTGTTGTATTTTTCTCCTTATTTCCAATATCAAGTCTTAAATAATTCACCATTTCTTCACTGATTTGTGGCATCCTGCCCCTATAATGAACCCCTGTGGATTCACAGATCTGTTTAACTTTGTACTTTGCTCCTTTGGCTTAAAGATTTCAATTGCTTTGTTTTGTTTTCTAAAATTGCCCTGAACTATTTGCCAGATACAATTCAGGTTCATTCTATTGGTTTCACTCCAAAAAAAAATCTCTCAAATTTTTATTACAATTACACTGGATCTTTACTTTTATAGGAATTAAATATTTTAAATTTAAATCATCCCGTCTGTTAGCATGGTATTTTGCTTCATTTATTTGGCTACTTTTTTAATATCCTTTAAACAAATCTTGGTAGGGATGGGGGTGGGCATGCTGTGCCGGCACTCTAGCACTCCGGGGTATCACCAACCCCACACTTCTTAATTCCTTACTAATTTAATTTCCGGATATTGTATGATTTTTTTTCTTGACATTAAAATGCCATTTGCCACACACACACACACACACACACACACACACACACACACACACACACACACACACCACCTTTTCTTTTTTAGACGAGGTCTTACGATGTAGCCCTGGCTAGCCTGGAATGGAACTCACAGAGATTCCCCTGCCTCTGCCAACAAGGATTAAAAGTGTGTGCTACCATGCCCAGCCCTTTCTAATATAGAGCAATACAATTTATTTATGCTGATAAGTTGTCTGGGTGTCCAGGTGAACTATTTTTAAAATTCTAATTGTTAGTTAGCTTTTGACAGCATAAACTGATCCCTTTCCTTCTCAATTTTAAATAATAGGCCGGGCGGTGGTGGTGGTGGTGGTGGTGGTGGTGCACGCCTTTAATCCAAGCACTAGGGAGGCAGAGGCAGGCAGATGTCAGTGAGTTCGAGGCCAGCCTGGGCTACAGAGTGAGTTCCAGGAAAGGCACAAAAAAAAAAAAAAAAAAAAAAACTACACAGAGAAACCCTGTCTCGAAAAACTGAAAAAAAAAAAAAAAAAAGATATTTACCTTTTTTTTTTTTTTCACCGCAATCAGTCTTCAGCCCTTCCTAGTTTGAAAGGAGGTTGTCTCCAACAGTGGGATTTAGCCACACTGAGCTTTTTAGGTGGATGCTGGGCGTCTGAACTCAAGTCCTCATTCTCATGTGGCAAGCACTTTACTGACGAGCTATCTGCCCAACCTGCAACAAGCCGTTCTTGAAAGAATTAGCCAACAAACCCGCAATGCTTCCTTCAAAGGTCAGTGCCCTGTGATCTAATTTCCTCCCATACTGTCCAGGTCTAAATGGTTCTAATACTATCCCACCAAAGACCAGTCCTATAGCACATGATTTCATCCAAACCTCATGGTAGAATAACATTGAAGATATGTGCCTTTTTTAATTGAACCTTGGCTCTGGTAGAATGATTAAGATGTAAAATAAATGAATGAATAATCCCTCTGACTCCACACTTGATTTCAAGCCAAGATTGATACTATCAGTGTGGTCTAAAAATACCATAAATATTAGATTATAAAAGGTCTGGATTGATTTTTGCTTTTAGGTTCCCAGCTGGAACTAACTTAAAGCATTTTTAATCTACGTTTTAAAGAATTGCCACAGAGACATAATCAAAGAAAATTATTGTAATTTCTCTTTTGATTCCTTCTAAATCCTAGGTACTTTAGTATTTTTTATTGATAGATATTTTAAATTTTACCTTTATTATTAATTGTTGCCTTTTCTCAAAGAATATAATCTGAGTGATCCTAATTTTTTGGATTTTTTTTGCAAATTTATTTATTTTCATTTTATATGCATTGGTGTTTTGCTTGCATGTGTGTCTGTGTGACACTGTTAGATTCCCTGGAACTGGAGTTACAGACAGTTGTGAACTGCCATGTGGGTGCTGGGAATTGGACCTGGGTCCTCTGGAAGAACAGCCAATCCTCTTAACCACTGAGCCATGTCTCCAGCCCATATTTTAGAATTTTTTGAGGTGTCTTTGATAACCCACCACGTAATTGATTGATACAAATGTTCCCTGGGTACCCTATCAAGTGGTATTTGTTTTCTAGGCAAAATTAGACACTTTGAAAGATAGGAGGCAAAGCTCATTAATCTTCAACTATTTTGTTTACTTATTTCTTATCTGCCTTAATAAACATTTGTAAAGATATCTTACTAGATTTTCTATTTTCTTGATTTTTTCAAAACTTTAAACCCATTACTCTACATATTTATGTAGTCTGTGTTTTGAATGTGTATTGTTTAAGTCATATCTCCTCATTTTCTGGTAGCATATGCCTTAAAATTTGTTCTGTTGCTGTGAAGAGACACCGTGGCCAAGGCAACTTTTGGGTTTTTTTTGAAATTTTAATTACTTTTTATTGAAAACTGCACTGAGTGCTAAATGTCCACCTTTATAATAAACAAATATAGAAATGGTTCTCACACTAAAACAAAACATACTTCTGATAGCCATTATTTTTCTGTTTAGAACAATTTTAAAGCTTTTTTTTTTGTCACAAAATCAGGAATATACCTATACAAAGGCTCAAAATAGGCCATCTTTAAAAACAAAAAGACAATGATTCACAAAAGACTATGAATAGAATATGTAACTAGCTGATACAAATATAATAGGATTTGTTAAAATCAGTCACATCTAATAGCACATCTGAAGTGTTCTGGTATAAAATATCTGAAGAAAAGAATTTATCAATGTCTAAAAAAAGTGGGTTTATTCATGGACAATCTGACAAGTTACCATAAAAGGTGTTTCCTGAGACATAAGGAAATGCAACATTTTTCTTCTTGAACCCTTCTCGTCCAAGACTTTCCACTCAATAGAATAGCTGAGGATCTAGAACTGAGAAAATATAAAAATGAGAGGCAACTCTTATAAGAGAAAGCATTGAATCGGGGTCTGGCTTACAGTTTCAGAGGTTTAGTCCATATCATCATGGCAGGGAGTATGGCAGCATGCGGGCAGGTGCTGGAGCAGTAGCTGAGTGCTACATCCTGTTCTGTAGGCAGAGGGAGAGAGAGACTGGGCCTAACATGGTCTTTTGAAACCTCAAAGCCCACCCCCAGTGACACACTTCCTCCAATAAGGCCATACCTACTACTCAACAAGGCCACACCCATATGATCCTACGGGAGCCATTCTTTTCCAAACCGCCATAACATGTACGCTTAAAACATATTTTCCCATCTATTGTTGTGGTTTTTTCCCCCTCTTTTTGAGACAGGGTCTCTTTATTATGTGGCTCAAGCTGTCACTCGATCTGTAGACCAGGCTGGCCTCAAACTCTCAGAGATCCCACTTTGTCTCCTGAGTGCTGGGATTAAAGGCGTGTGCAACCACATCCAGCTTACCCATTGTTCTTCACTACTATGACATCACCTACTTGATACCTCCTCCGTAGAGAAACAGAACCATATTATAAGAAGTGTCAAATCCAAATAGTTGTATCACACCAGAAGGCCAAATACCTAGCGGGACTGATGTGGAGATAGTCTGGCAGAGCCTGATTAGATTAGATGATGCCGGCCTACATTAGAATGATATTCTCCACCCAGAGCTTGCTAATTTCAGTGTTCACTCACCCAACATACACTCCACAGGGGTTACTTTTAATTATCAATTTGACCCAGTCTAGAATCCCCTGAGAAGAGAATTTCAATGAGGAATTGCCTTGATTGTGTTGACCTGTGGTGGTGTCTGTGCGAGGTTGTCTGAATTTTGTCAATTGAAGCAGAAGGACCCACTCATTATAGACAGAACTGTTCTCAGGTTTGAGTCCTGGCCTCTATGTTATGGAGAGGCACTGAGCTCTGCTCTTGACTGTGGATGTGACTAGCTGCTTCAAGTTCCTGCCATCTTGATTTGCAGTGGACTAGAACCGGAACTGTGAGTCAAATAAGTCTGTTCTTCTCTGTGTTGCTTCTGTCAGGGTGCTTTATCATGGCAACAGAAATGAAACTAGAGCACACTCCAAGCCGATTCTTAAAATTAATTACTTCATCCTTCTATCTTGCCAGTTTTAACTACTGTGCGCGTGCGTGTGTGTGCGTGTTAGTGCGTGCGTGTTAGTGTGTGCGTGTTAGTGCGTGCGTGTTACTAGGGTTTGAGCCCAGGCCCCACTCATGCTAGGCAAGGTTTCTACCACCAAGCCGTATTCTCCAAGTTATATTCCTAAGCCTCTTTTTCATGTGTATTTTGAGACAGCATTTCATTGAGTTGCCCAGACTGGTTTTAAAATCACTATGTAGTCCGGGCAGGCCTTGAACTTATGATCCTTCCTCAGCCTCCTGAATATCGAGGTTAGAAGCCTTTACAACAAGGTCCAAGTTGGCATTTTCTATTATTCTATTTCTTTATATTTTATTCCTTTCGTGCAAATACTATGTTGCTAGATTTAATTTTTTTTAAATGCGGCCTGATATTCTCATTCCTGTGATTTATAAATTTAATCTACTTACATATACTATAACTTTTGCCATGTTGAAGTATCCTTGCCATCATTTTCAAATGTTATTTTTGCTATATTTTCTTTGTTTCCTGATGTTTGACAGATCAAATTTTCTTCTCTTTGTTTGAAACATATATTTTATTTTTATTCTTCAGGTGAAGAATTATATTGATCATTATTTTTCCTTGCCAGTGTCTAAAATGGAGCAAACCCCTCCTCTGGCTAAGCTCTCTTTTCACACCTCCTTTCCACCATGTATCCACTTCCGGATTGCTAGGGAAATGTTCTTCCTGGAATGTCCACTGTGGTTTGTTTTGGAAAGGAAGTTTTTCTTGGCTCACCATCTCATCTGGAAACAGAAGTCTACTTTAGTGCTTAAAACTTCCGTGTAAGTACACTCACATAAATCCGTTCATGCCTTAAGAGTAGGAGTATGCCTACGTATGTGTACAGATGTGCATTTATTCTCCCCCTTCCTTCTCTAGTGATTCCTTTCTTTCTGTCTTCTGATATTTTATACACTTCAAGAACCACGCAAGTCCTAAACACTGAATTAGGCTTTCAGAAAGCCATAAAAATGAACACAAAATTATCTTTACCAACATAATCCAGTAAGGAAAACAAAGTGTCTACTTTTATTTAATCACTTTATGCAAAATGTAAAATAAATTTTAGTTATAAGGAATTTTTAAAAGGGAAGTAAGTTGGCCAGGGCTAAACCCAGGAAGGTCTAATAGAATATTATTCAACCAAGATTTTGATGGATTGAGGAGCTTTTTTGTTGTTGTTTTGGTTTGGTTTGGTTTTGGTTCTTGGTGTGTTTGTTTGGTTGTTTGTGTTTGGTTTGTGTTTTGGTTTTGAGACAGGGTCTCTCTATGTAGTCCTAGCTGTCTGGAACTCACTATATAGACCAGGCTGGCCTCAAAATCAGAGATCCTCCTGCCTCTGCCTCCCAAGTGCTGGGATTAAAGGCGTGCACCATCCTGCCCAATTTAAGTAGCTTTTCAACAGATCAAGATTAATAAAGAACTAGCAAGATAGCTCAGTGGGTAAAAGCACCAGCCTTGCAAACCTGATGACCTGAATTCCACCCCTGGAACATGCACACACACACACACACACACACACACACACACACACACACACACAGACACACGCATGCACGCACGCACGTGCACATGCACTAATAATAATAATAATAATAATAATAAATAATTTTCAAATCTTAAAAAAAGAAAACATTTCCTGTGAATTAGTTCCAGCAACATTGTAGTAGCATGATACATTCTTAGTAGCATGATCATTTCTAAGCCCTGTGCCCTCTTTCCACTGTAGAGCCTGTGAATATTTGGTCTGTTATCCCAGATGATGTCTTTAAGACTCATTATTCAGTCAATGAAAGGATGTAATCTTCACAGAAAAAGAAAAACCCCAGTGCCTTAAATGAATGCATAGATATTTCTTTTCCCTAATCATCCTGCCATTATCAAGGAAAAGGTTTAAGTTAGTCCAACTCAATTTTCTCTTTAGAAAGCTAAGCAGACTTGCATATTTCCTAGTGATTGAATAATGACTGGGGCTAATTAAATTATTTCTAAGCTTTCAAGATGAACCTATTATCCTAGAATACCAAGGCAGATTATTTCCCCCTTTGTCACAAGAGGGTTCTGCACTTGCACTTTCCTGGGGTGCTTTGTTCCTGTGCCATGACACTCTTGGTTGTTCCGCTCCATGGACCCACATGGATAGGTTCCCAGCTCCCATTTAGCTCCTCCTGATATGAGCTGGTCCTTTTTATTATTATTATTATTTAAACATTTTCTCAGGATTTCATGGTATCTGAGATTTGGTTTTCTTTTTCAGGCAAAGTCTTACTACATTTTCCAGGCAGGTATTTTGGTCTCAAGTAATCCTCTGCCTCCGCCCATGCAATAGCTGGTATGATAGGCACATGCAACCATGCCTAGCTCTTTTGTTTGGGTTGCCTTCTCTCTTCACAGGAGACACCATTGTAATGGTCAGTGATAAACTCTGAGAATCGACCTCTCCTTTGGTTCCTTGCTTTATCTACTGCCACAGTCCTCCGAATGCTTACCCAGAGTCTTTAAATTTCTCAGACTCAGGCTTCTTTGTGTCTTGCCACACTATCACATTGGCTAATCTTGTATCTTACCACACTGCCACATTTTCAGCTCAGATACTTAGAAAACCTACAGCTGGTTTCAAGAGTTTGCCCTAAAAAGACAATGAGAGGTTAAAATTTAGCAAGCTGTGTAGAGCTTTTGAAAGAGAAACTTCAACAGAAAATTTCAGCCGCAGTGAATTCTTGATGACTCCTAAGATAAAAATGGCATGAATAATTTAACTCCATGGGTTGTCCTAATAAAATTGACTTCCTTCTGTGTCATTAGGCGTTAGTTCCTCAGCCACACCCACTTCCATAACTCATAGTCTCATCCAAAACTTGGGAAGGTGATACTGCTAAGAAAGTCACTGTTGTAGTTTAAAAAGGAATATGAATCAACTGTACCCATATTAAGGGTTATGGTGACTCCTATTAAAACAAATCTATATACCAACACTGGGAATCATTCAGTAGGGACTTTTTACTCAATTGAAAGATAAAAGTAAATATGAAGTTGAAACCTGTTGCAAGGGAAATGTGTGACATCATCTGTCAAATAACAATTGGGTTTTAAGGGGTAATGAAAAGTCAATAAGAAATAACAGAAGATGCCAGGCAGTGGTGGCACACGCCTTTAATGCTAGCACTCGGGAGGCAGAGCCAGGCAGATCTCTGTGAGTTCAAGGCCAGCCTGGGCTACAGAGTGAGTACCAGGGAAGGCGCAAAGCTACACAGAGAAACCCTATCTCGAAAAACCAACCAACCAACCAACCAACCAACCAACCAACCAAGCAAACAAAAGAAATAACAGAAGGTACCTGAGAGAATCTGGTTTTAATACTAAAGATGATGTCTTGTCCAGGCGGTGGTGGTGCACGCCTTTAATCCCAGCACTCAGGAGGCAGAGGCAGGCAGATCTTTGTGAGTTCAAGGCCAGCCTGGTCTACAGAGTGAGTTCTAGGAAAGGAGCAAAGCTACACAGAGAAACCCTGTCTCGAAAAACTAAAAAAAAAAAAAAAAAAAAAAAAAAAAAAAAAAAAAAAATGATGTCTTGATGTAGTAGTACTTTTTCATTGAGACTGCCAGACAAATAATGGACAAAGACACTTACTATTAATTATAAAAGCTTGGCTATTAGCTTAGGCTTGTCCCACTAGCTCTTATAACTTAAATTAACCTGCTCTTATTAAGCTGTGTTCTTCCACATGGCTTAGTTACCTCTACTCTGTACCATATATCTGACCTCTTCAGAGTCTCCCTAGCATCTTACTAGCATAATCTGTGCAATTAGGTTCCTCCTCCTCTTCCTCTCTCTCCCCAGAAATCCTGCCTGTCCTTTCCTTCCTAGCTATTGGCCATTCAGCTCTTTCTTACACAAATCACAAAAATACATCTTCACACAGTCTACAAATATACAAATATCCCACAACAAATTAGGGTTTTTATTTCTCTGAAGAGACACAATGACCATGGCAACTCTTATAAGGAAAATATTTAATTGAGGAGTATGGTGGTATTTTATTTGTACTGAAAAGTGATTTTAATTGTATGTTAATAAATAAAGTTGCCTGGGGGTCAGAGCTATTAGAGCCATAGCAAGAGCGGTGGTGGCACACACCTTTAATCCCAGCACTTGGTAGACAGATCTAGGTAGATCTCTGTGTATTCAAGGATACAGCCAGCATTGGAGATACACACCTTTAATCTCAATACCATAGAAGACCTGGAGGGCTGTACATACAGGCAGTGATGAGGCAGTCATGTGTTTAGGTTTATAACCAATGAGAAGGCAGAACAGAAAGACTATATAAAGACAAACACACAGGAAGTAGGTCTCTTTCGGAGAGGTAGGACCACCGCAGGAGGAAGGGTAAGGTTTTAGCTCTGAGCTCTGACCTCTTGGCTTTCTTCTTTACATTGGTTCTGTGTTTCTTATTTAATAAGACGGTTGGCTACATCTACAGAGGAGAGTTACTTACAGTTTTAGAGGTTCAGTCTATTATCATCATGTCAAGGAGCATGATGGCATGAAGGCAGATGTGGTGCTGGAGGAGTAGCTGAGAGTCCTACATCTTACAGGCAACAGGAAGTCAACTAAGACACTGGGCAGTATCCTGAGCATAGGAAACCTCAAAGCCCACCCCCACAGTGACACACTTCTCCAATAAGGCCATACGTCCCAATAGTGCCACTCCCTTTGGGGGCCATTTTCTTTCAGACCACCACAGATAGCACAAATTATGTATCCATTGTCAAAAGTGATTGAGATCCAAAATATTTTCTAATATTTCATGTTTGGGAACTGTGTGTGTATTTGTGTGTGCATGTATGTGTGTATGTGTATATGTTTATATATATGTAATTTGGGACTAGGATCCAAATCTAAATAGGAACTGAGGGTTCTACATCTTATCTCACAGACAACAGGAAGTGGTCTGAGACACTAGCCAGTATCTTGAGCATATATAAGACCTCAAATACTTCCTCCAACAAAGCCACACCTACTCTAACAAGGCCACACCTCCTAATACTGCCACTCCCTTTGGGGGACATTTTATTTCAAACCACCACACACTTACCCAACACATTAATATAGACAAATTGGACTGCATCAAAATTAAAAACTTCTATGACAAAATACATTTAATAGAGTGAAAAATAACACATGGTTTAAAAGTATTATTGTATATATTTGTATATATTGTATATATTGAGGGTCTAATGTCTACTATTGAAAAAAAAACTTTTGCAGATAAAGATTACATACTATTTTTCAAAAAGGTAGAAAATTTAATGTTGCTACAACTCAGTGGCAATATTATAAAACTGACAAAGTATTTGATTAGGCATTCTCCAAACCTATAAAATTATTATTATATTATTAGTAAGAAAAAACAAATCAAAACAGTAATAAGATACCACATCTCTCTCACTTACCGGGTCTAAAAAAAAAAAAAAAAAAAAAAAACCAAATCCTGGAAAATAACAAAGGCTAGTAAGAAAGCAGGAAAAATGGAGTTTGTGCAATCTATATACGTATAAAATGATATCGTCACTGTAGAAAACAACAAGAAAGATACTAAATTTTTTTAATATTATCACCAGGCCTAGCCTTATTTTGCGCTGATAAAACAGAGTTCTTGCCAGGTGGTAGTAGTGCGCACCTCTAATCCCAGCAATTGGAAGGCAGAGGCAGGCAGATCTCTGTGAGTTCAAAGCCAGCTTGGTCTACATAGCGAGATCTGGGACAGGCACTAAAACTACACAGAGAAACCCTGTATTGGAAAAAAAAAAAATACAGAGTTCTTGAGACTGGGTAATTTATAAGAAACTGATATTTATTTTACTCAAAATCTGGGAGGCTAGGAAATCCAAATCTAAACTCTGTCACCCAAGGAGAGTCTTCTTCCTGCATCATCCTGTGATGGAAAATGGAGAGGCAAGAGAGCTGTGATAGGTGCTCTTCATTGTCAACTTGACTGCATTCACAATCATCTAAGACTTTAAAGAGGTTTCCAGAAAGGCTTAGCTAAAGAGGAATGGCCCACCTTGAACATGGGTATCACTACCCTGTGGGCTTCGGTCCTAGACTGGAAGAAGAGAAAAAGAGAAGAGCAAGATGAGCATGCCTTTCTCTGCTTCCTGGGTGTCGATGCAGTGTAACCTACGACTTCATGTTCCCATCCACAAGTTAGGTGGTGTCCCTTCAACCATCTCTTCCCAAACCAGAGTCTTCTGTCTTGTAGTCGAAACTTTTCTCATTGTTAAGACAAAATGCCTGGCCAAACAACTTGAGGAAGGGAGGATTTGGAGGGGGGGCGGCTCATAGTGTAAGAAAAGATATGGTCCATGAGAGCAGGGAAGGCAGTGTGGTAAAAGCCTCTGTCTTAGTTAGGGTTTCTATGGCTATGATGAAACATGGCCAAAAAGCAAGCTAGGGAAGAAAGGATTTATTTGGCTTACACTTTCATGGCACTGTTCATTATGGAAGGAAGCCAGGACAGGAACTCAAACAGGGCAGGAGCCTGGAAGCTGGAGCTGATGCAGAGGACATGAAGGGGTGCTGCTTACTGGCTTGCTCCCCATGGCTTCTTCAGCCTGCTCTCTTATAGAACCCAGGAACAGATGGCACCACCCACAATGGGATGGGCCATCCTCCCCAGTCAATCACTAACTAAGAAAATGCCTTCTAGCTGGATCTTATGGAGGCATTTTCTCAGTTAAGTTCCCCTCCTTTCAGACAACTCTAGCTTGTGTCAATTGACATAAGACTGGACAGCCCAGCCCCTGAAGCCAGAAAACCAAGCACAGGAAATAGAACCAGATTATACAACCACGAGGCCTATTCCAGTGACCCACTTTCTCCACCAGGGCTCCACCTCTTAAAAGTTTCACGGCCCTCTAAAACAGTGCTGTCAGCTAGGGCCAAATATTCAAACACATGAGGAACATTCGACGTTTGCACAAGAATACTGTTTAAATTGTTCTTGTCACAGCAAGCGACAACCAACGCAAGAGCACACGCAAGAGAGGACTCAGCTTTTGTAACAAGTCTGCTCATCACAGTGAGCCCACTCTTGCAACAACACTATTTATATGAGGTCTGCCTTTTATTTGTGGTGCTGGGAATCAAACCTAGGGCCTCAGACCTATTATACGAACACTCTACCATTGAGGTACAACCCAGACCTTAGCATTTTAAAGGCCCTCTCCCAATAGTGTTGCGTTGAGGTTGAAATGTTTAGCCTGTGAATCTGAGGGAATATATTTAAATGATATCACCACGTGATGTAGACATCGATAGAGTGTAAACACACAAAACTGAAAGCAGTATTTGTGTGTGTGTCCTTGTAGCCCAGGCTGGATTTAAACATATTATGTAAACGAAGTTGTTCTTGCACTCTCAGCTGTCTTGCCAGTACCTGGGAGGTAGAGACAAGATCAGGAAGTTCAAGGTCATTGTCAGCTGCATAGCGAGTTTGAGACCAGCCTGGATTATAAGGGACCTGTCTAAAAAGAAGAAAGTTATTATGGTGACAAATTTATGTGTGCTTTACTTCAATTTAAAAGTGCATATATGTATGTATACATACATATATTGTGTGAACATACATATACATACACATACATACATGTGTATGTCAAAATTTTCCCTTTGCTGACAGCGGAAATTCCCTATTTGTTTCTCACCTAGAATGTTACTGCTAGCACATTAGGAAAATGTGCAAAGTTATCCATCACTGAAGGTAAAGAGCTGGAGTCTTTGGTCATCTCTAACTCCATGTACCCATCAAAAAGGTTAAAAGTGTCAACCTCTTGGCTCTTGAGCAATCCACTCACAGGCCTCTTCTTGGTAATACCTGTTCACATTCTTCAGCCTCTGTGGGGCGTTTACCCACCACCCCCACAGCTTCCCAGAGTTTTCTTGAGTGCGAGCAGCAGGAAATATTAGATAGAAGAATTTATAGCGGAGAATCTTGCGGAGATAAACAGATAGAAAATAAAGGATAGCCTCGAGAGGGCCTGGAACCTATTCCAACGGGCCCCGACTGTCTCTGGTCCAGGGTTTTTATAGAGACGCCAAGGGGTGGAGCAAAAGACCTCCTCCCCCAGCACAGCCAAGTGCAGACCATCTCAGACACCTGCACTCAGGCCCGTGGTCCTGATCATCCTCTATTTGGACCTGCTGGGTAAAGCCACGAGGAACCCCAGAACGGGCTCCCACAAGCCTCATTTGTAAACACTAGTCCAGTGCAACTCTGTCTTCTTTAGTTCTTTGGATTACATACAACTGAAATGCTGCACAAACCTGATTTAAATAAAATGGCAAGTTTATTGACACCCATATATGTAACTGGCCACAGGCCTCAAGGGATCCAAGTGATCTTCATGACTTGTTCTCCTTCAGTTGACTGCATACTGGTGTCTGCCACAGCCCTCTTAGTTAATGATTCTCGATCACAAGCTGATCTGCATAGCAAAGGTTCAACATCTCTAACATGAACAGTTTTGAGCATGCCTCCAGAAAAAAAAAAAAAAGTTTCTCTCAGGAAACAATTTTCAACGGATAGCCTATCCTTGCTTCTCAAACTTTAGTGCATTCATAAATCACCTGAGATCTTGTTAAGATGTAGCTTCTGATTCTCTAAGTTTGGGGTGAGCCTACCTTTTGAACTTCTAAGACATTCCCAGAAGCTGCTGGTCCAAGGATCACATTTTCAATAGCAAGGCGGGATTCAGAAATGGGTAGGAGTAATTTTCATTGTCGCTGTGACTGGGAACACTCTTGGCAATTAGTGGTGGGGAACGGGGATGTTAAAGATCCTGCAGCGTACAAGAGATTTCTACATAATGGAAAATGGAATATCTGAACTACCAGTAGCTCCCCCTCTCAGAAGAAGCATCCAAGAGCATAAGGACACCACCAAGTAAAGAAGTAGAGTAGCCATGCAAAGGATCTGGCAAGGCATAGGGCATACCCTGTGTGCTAAGGATTGGGTACATCAAACCAATAAACCAAGCAGTGGGAGAATAAGAAAACAGTGGAGGAAGTATTTACCAAATGGAAGGAGCAAACATAGAAAATAGTCTAAAGTATTAAGAGTTGTAGGGATTAGATATGAACTCATGTTTTTATACATGTGTACACATATTTGAAAGACAGTTATAGACATGTATATACGTGCACACATGCATTCACCACTATCCATTAAGAAAACTAGAAACATAATATGTTCTTCTCTCATACACAGTGGCAATGAGGAACCTAGTTCTCAAGATCTTGGTTTCTAAATAATGCCCACCACTAAAAAGAACTTAGGATTTGCTGGGGAAATGGATGCCTTTGGACTGGCATTTGGAAGGCACACGATAAACCTGGAGTATTCAACCCAAGCACTCCCAATCCAAAAACTTGGAAATATTCAGACATAATAGAAATGTGATGTGATGGTCAGGGTTAATTGTCAACTTGACAACATCTGGAATCATCCGGGAGGTAGCTCGCTGAGCGGGCCTGTGGAAGACTTTTGGACTGCACTAGTGTAGTTGGAGAGACCTACTGTTCTAAGGTGTTTTATGGACAGAAGACCCTGGACTACAGACGAGTGGAAAGCAAGTTCGGCACCAGCATGCATTGGTTGCTGTCTTCCTCTGACAGTCGATGTGATGTGACTAGCTGGCTGAAGCCTTGACTTCCCTGCCAGGGCACACCACGAACTAAAATCAGTCCTTTCTCTTTTAAGTTGCTCTTATCAGGGTGTTTTTATTATAGCGACAGGAAAAGACACTAAGATGCCTACCAAGAAGAAACAGGAGCCACCTAGAAGGGATTACCACTGGATACACTTGAACATTAAAAAGTGGTTTTTAACACACAAAAAAAAAGTAAAATAAAAATCTAGGCACAGTAGTGCATTTATATAATGAGGCAGAAGTATCAGTGAAGCCCTGGGACTCAAGACCACCCTGGACAACATAGCATGACCTTGCCTCAAAAAGGGGGGAGGAATAAATACCAGAAATCCATGAGGTCATATACATAACAAATAAATGGGATCGCCTCCTTATAATAGAATGATAAATGATAATAAACATATTAGGTTGATGAAAAGGAATTGAATCTCTGAGCTATGGATTCTAAAGCATTATAACTTATCTCAAACTCACTTATTAATCAAAAAGGGAACCATTATAATTAACACATATTTTGGTAGAAAATTAAGTTTGCCCTGTAGAGTAAAAAAATCTGTTTTTCAAGATTCAATGAACTCTAGAAAGTTCTGCACCCTTACGTATCATTTTAATGTACACTTCTTATTTTGTATTTTTTTTGCTTATTACGTTACTTGCTGTCTTTTTTTAAACTTTTATTATTTCAGTGTGTGTGTGTGTGTTTGTGTGTGTGTGTGTGTGTGTGTGTACACATGCCATAGCACATGTGTGGCGGTCAGAGGACAACTTTCTGGAGTCAGTTCTTTCCTTTAATAATGGGTTGTTGGGACTAAACTCAGGTCATCAAGCTTTTGTGGCATGTGCCTTTACTTGTTAGTCACTGCATTGGTCTTATTTATTTTATGTTTTTTTTTAAGACTATGGAAACGATGTTATATAAACTTGATCCATTTTTCCAGTTCAAAACAGGTCGCAAAGAAATGAGATAACTCATGACATCAAGAGTGCATTTGGCCTCAGAACTGTTACCAGTGCAGGGGCTGAAAGCCTTGAAGGTGAGGCTGGCTATCAGAAGCTGACAATGACCAATTGTGACGTTGTCAAAAAAAAAAAAAAAACCTAGACCACTTAATGATCATTAGGTACTTGAAGCCAATTGGAAAGGTGAAAATGTTTGAGACATGGATGACTCATGAGCTGACTGAAAAAAAAAAAAAAACAGTTGTTTTGAACTGTCATTTACATTTATATACGGAATAAGAAACAATTGAAACAATTCTTCATTGGACTGCGCTGTGCCATGAAAAGTGGATTGTACAGCACAACCTTCAGTGACCAGTTCAGTCGTGACACTGAGAAGCAGCTCCAAAGTGCTTCCTAAAACCAAGTACCAAAAAAATGTCACCATCACTGTGTGGCGGTGTGGTGGTTTGAATGAGAAATGTCCCTCACAGGCACACGTACTTGAACACCCGTTTCCCTGTCGGTGGTGCTCTTTGGGGAGGTTGTAGAACTTTCAGGAGGTACGGCCGTGATGGAGGCGGTCCATCAGTGTGGGAAGCCTTGGAGGGTCTGCAGCCTTGCCCCACTTCTAATTTTCTCTCTGTTTCCTGCGTGCGGAGGAATGATCCTTACCTCCCGGTCCTTGCTGCCTACTGCCACGCCTTCCCTGCCGTGATGGACTCTTATCTTTCCGAAACTGTAAACCAAAATGAATGCTTCTGTGTCTAAGTTGCTTTTCGTCATGGTATTTGATCATAGCAACAACAACAAAACGAAAAATGATAAAGGCGGTCTGCACCGCTTGAATTCACTACTGCTTTCCGAAAAAATCCTTGCATTTCTGAACCATGACAACTGAGAAGTATGCTCAGCAGATGGGCGAGACGCACTGAAAACTGCGACGTCTGCAGTCTGCAGTGATCAGTAAAAAGGGCGCAATTCTCCATGACGGTTCTCGACCCGGTGTGAATATACAATGCGTGAAAAATTGGATGAATTGTGCCGTGAGGTTTTATTTTACCTACCACCTTCACCCGACCTTCTAAGTGACCTTCAAATATATCAACAACTTTTTGCAGGGACAATACTTTCACAACCATTAGGGCTCAGTGGATAAAGGCACTTGCTGCGAAGCCTGGGGACCTGAGTTCCATCCTTGGAACGCACGGGGAAGGAGAGCTCAAATGCCTGCATGTTGTCCTCTGACTTCCTCACACATCATAGCATGCTCACACATACATACCCCCACACACAAATAAATAATGTAATAAAATGGTATGTAACAAGACTGCATTATTTTAAAAATTGTATTCCAATATCAAACGGCAAATTTTAAAAATTCAAGAAGTGCAATTATTTTTTGCACCCACCTAACAGAAAGAATGAAGTATGTAGAGAAGCCCCAGTCTGCCATCAGCCCGGTGCTCGGACGTGTGGTTAGAGGTTGCTGAAGGAGGCTAATGCCATTGAGTAGAAGTTTGAGGAGGAACAGATACTAACATAATCTTAGAATCCCACTCAATGTATTAGTTGCTTTCCTGCTGCTGTGTTGAGATACCATGACCAAATGCAACTTACGGAAAGAAGAGCTTGCTCGGCTTTCCGTTCCAGGAATTACTGAGTGGCAAAGAAATATGGCAGCAGGAAGCTGGATCACAAAGGCAGCTTCATTCCTATAGTGTTCACACTAACAGGAGCACAGCATCATCCCTATGGTGTCCACACTAACAGGAGCACAGCATCATCCCTGTGGTGTCCACACTAACAGCAGTACAGCATCATCTCTATGGTGTCCACACTAACAGGAGCACAGCATCATCCTATGGTGTCCACACTAACAGGAGCACAGTATCATCCTATAGTGTTCCACACTAACAGGAGCACAGCATCATCCTATGATGTTCCACACTAACAGGAGCACAGTATCATCCTATAGTGTTCCACACTAACAGGAGCACAGTATCATCCTATAGTGTTCCACACTAACAGGAGCACAGCATCATCCCTGTGGTGTCCACACTAACAGGAGCACAGCATCATCCTGTGGTGTTCCACACTAACAGGAGCACAGCATCATCCTGTGGTGTCCACACTAACAGGAGCACAGCATCATCCTGTGGTGTTCCACACTAACAGGAGCACAGCATCATTCTATGGTGTCCACACTAACAGGAGCACAGCATCATCCCTATGGTCTTTCAACAAGGAAGCAGGACCTGATTCTGATCATGTGTGGGGAAACCTCAGCTACAGGCTAGAGTCACCCACAGGATGTGGAAGCTGTACTTCTTTGTAAACTAGAGGATGAGAAAAATAGAGAGACTTGAGGATTCTTACAGACTGGAGGAGACTAAAATAACATGACTGCATTAGTCGGGGTACTCTAGAGTCACAGAACTTTTAGAATGAATATCTGTCTGTGTCTCTCTCTGTGTCTCTGTCTCTGTTATCTCTCTCTCTGTTATCTCTCTGTGTTCTCTCTCTCTCTCTCTCTCTCTCTCTCTGTGTGTGTGTGTGTGTGTGTGTGTGTGTGTGTGTGTGTGTGTGTCTGAATTTATTGAATTGACTTACAGGCTGCAGTCCAGCTAACCCAGCAATGGCTAGCTGTGAATTGCGAATGGAAAGTCCTAGAATCCAGTAGTTGCTCAGTCCCACGAGACTGGGTATCTCAGCTGATCTTCTCTATATGCTGGAATCCTCAAGAAGCAGGCTCCAATGCCAGAGAAGAAATGAATGTGCTGACAAGGTGAGAGCAAGCAGGCAAGAACTAAGGAACCTTCCTTTATCCATTGTCCTTATACAGGCTTCCAGCTGATGGTGTGGCCCAGATTAAAGATGTGTCTTTCAACCTCAAGATTTGGATCAAAAGCCTGTGTCTTCCTGCCTCAAGATCTGGATCACAAGTGTGTCCTCCACTTGTGGATTGTAATTCATTCCAGATAGAGTCAAATTGACAACCAAGAATAGTCATCACAATGACTAAATGCAGTATGAATCCTGGATGGGATTCTGGGCCAGAAAATAAGATATTTTGGATTGGAGATGGCTGGTAAAAGTGTGAGTGGAGTTTGTAGACTGAGTGGTTGCTATGGATTCATGCTCTCTACAGGTCCACTTTAATTACAGAGTTGGTCCCCAGGGTGGCATTATTATTGAGAGGTGGTCAAACCTTTGATAAATAGGGCCTAATAGAAGACCCTATATCATTGAGGGTATGTGGTATTTCAGGCCATGCCTGACAGGGAATTCATGAAAGAAAATAGCCTAGGATAGCCTAGTTAGGTTAACTTCCTATTATGGACAATTGCCACAGCCTGCTCAGCCTTGGGACTCATCTGACTGGCAATAGAGAAATGAAGAAATACCAGACATACAGGCAGAAAAGCTGGAATCAGGTGGGCCCTGAGCTCTGAAGATGTATCAACAATAACCCAGAACTCAGCACATTTATACACAGCAAGAATTAGGAGGAGGCTGGCTAACTGTTCTCAGTAGGAGGTCTCTGTAGGAGGCAGTCTCAGGTTGTAGTCATCCTGCAAGAGGAAGCTGTAGTTTCTTCATACACTGGGTGTTGCTAAAGGCCAACTATTTGTAAACATCTGTACTTGGACCAGGGGCAAGCTTTGCCATTTCCATGGGTCTGAGACATTAACATAGCGAAGCTTGTGTCAATAATGCACTCAGGACTTCATCTGCTCCCTGAAGATCTAATGTGGAAAAAGGGAAGTCCGAATAATAATATTCTTATAGGTACAAATGGCAAGCATGAGCACTTCCACTTAGAGCCTCGAACAAGCGTAACATAGTCAGGGAGCAATAAAGAGACTGACTTGAGCAAAATAATCATGATGAGGTTCAACGTAGGGAAGGGCTGGAAATGGCTGTTGTTATCGGGAGTGGGAAGCTGTAGATTTTTACCTCTACCTCAATTTCTTTTGAGGAACTGCTTGTTCTCTATTTCTTGTGGTCCCTGGAGTGAGTCCAACACAAAGACCTGGCCTATCACAGGAACGCATCTTTCTGGGAAATCCAGTAGGCCAGGGATGGTCACACATGCCAAACAGGAAAGCTCGGAGCACTTGCCAGGATTGCTGTGCAGATGTGGAAGCAGACATGAATCTTGCTCCTGGGACAGCCAGGCTGGAAGGATGTGAATACGAAGCTGCCAGAAGCTGTTTTTACCCATCGCCAGAATTAATGTTAGCTTGTGAAATTCCAAACTTATATACAGTATCTCTCTCTCTCTCTCTCTCTCTCTCTCTCTCTCTCTCTCTCTCTCTCTCTCTCTCTCTCTCTCTCTCTCTCTCATGTGACCCATTCTCCAGGCTTGAGTTGAGCTCCTACATGAAGAATTCCCAGCCAAGGGTGTGTGCTCACACCTGTAACCCCAGCACTGATGGGGCAGAGGCGAGAGTGTCTCCATGAGTTCAAGGACAGCCAGGATAGACAGTCAGTTCTACCTCCTTTATTCCTTATGTATCAGACACATTTGGAGGTGCTTAGGATAATCTGGCTTTGCAAATGTTTTCTGTATTCCCTCTGTCGGAGCATGAATATCACTAAACTTTTGCGGGGGTTACGGGGGGAGTTGAAACAGGGTTTCTCTGTGTGGCTTTGGAGCCTGTCCTGGATCTCACTCTGTAGACCAGGCTGGCCTCAAACTCACTGAGATCTGCCTACCTCTGCCTCCCGAGCGCTGGGATTAAAGGCGTGCGCCACCACGGCCCCTGCGAGCATCACTAAACTTTTTGTTAAAAGGCAATGGAACGGCCAGGTGGCAGTATCAAACGTTTGAGTTCAAGGCCAGCCTGGTCTACAGAGTGAGTTCCAGGACAGCTAGGGCTATACAGAAAACAAAACAAACAAGCACAACCAAAAAACAAACAAACAAACAAATGCATGTAACAACCCAAACTTAAAACCAGGACTCTGGTTTTTCTAGACCGCCTCTGCAGGTCTTCCCATCCCCCAATAAAGGCCTACACTGTCTCAAGTCACTCACTC
This sequence comes from Peromyscus maniculatus bairdii, assembly GCF_049852395.1. Classification (NCBI taxonomy): domain Eukaryota; kingdom Metazoa; phylum Chordata; class Mammalia; order Rodentia; family Cricetidae; genus Peromyscus; species Peromyscus maniculatus. The sequence goes on from NC_134857.1 coordinate 66,238,658, forward strand.
TCTTGTCTGTCTTTCCTTCTCACTTACCTTTACTTTGGATATTGTCTTAATTTGGTTTTATGCATATGCTTCTGCCTAAACATTACTGTCCTATTCCCATATCCAGTGTTCTGAAAATTTTAAGTCAAGCTATTGGCTCTCACCAGATGATTTGGTTACCAGTGTCCACTTGGGTTAAGTGACAAAATAGCTGTAACTTTCTCACTACACACTTATAATCTTGGAAACACAACTAGCTTTCCTTCCTAGAGACAGCTAGCTTGTCCTCTAGTGAAATGTGGTGGAAGAAATGTCAAACTAATCAGCAATATTCTCACTCCCATGGAGCTTCCTAATCTCAGAGGCCATGTTGTAAACTAAATTGTCTCTCTCACGCACTTTATATGACAAAATAAACAGGAAAAAATGTAGCAATCTCTATAGTACTTCCAGATCCTTTTCCACTATACATTTTACAATGAAAATATATATTGATTTTATAATGAGAAAAGGGGATAATAGCTATTACAATTTTTGTCTCTTTTTAATGTGGTTAAGTATATGTAACATAAGATTTACCCATTAACCATCTTTTAATATTCTGTGTGTGTGGTGTGTGTGCATGTGTGTGCACATGCATGAGTGTGTACATGTGCCACGGTGCTCATGTGGAAGCCAGAGGACAACCTGATGTCATGAAGGCCTCATACACTATTTGCTGCTGCATCGCAGGGGCTAGTCATCTCAGGAGCTTCTAGATTCTTCTGTCTCTGCTTCCCATCTTCCCAAAGGAACACCGAGATAACAAATATTCATACTACCATGCCTGGCTCATAAGTACATTCCAAGGATTTGAACCCAGGTCCTCATACTTTCAGTATGTTCCCCATTGAGTCAACTTCCTGCCCCCTCATTTAAGCTTTCTGTATACCATTCTGAGATCCTAAGTAAATTCATGTTGCTAACAAACGCCACCACCTCCATCTCTGGACCTTTTCAGTTTTCCTCAGCTGAAATTCTGTACCCCTAGATCACCAACCCTTTATCCCTTCCTGCCCTCAGGTCTTGGTAGTCACCGTTCTATCCTGCCTCTATGAATGTGGCTGCTCTAAGAGCCCTGTGTAGATTCAATCACATAATATTTATCCTTGTGTGACTGGTTTATTTCACTTAGCAGAATGCCTCCAGGATTCATCTGTGTTGTAGCGCATATCACAGCTTTTAGGATTGTTTTGTGAAAGGACTGTCTGAAAGTTTCCCTCCAAAAAGGTGACTAGCAGTGGCCAGCATGCTCGTGGTTGTGTGAGGATGTATTTATTTGAAAGGAGTAGATGGCTGGCATGGAATCTGTCTGATGTAATGCATTTCCCACAGGGGGAAATAGACCTTGCTTGTTTTCATTGAACCCAGGCATCTCTAAATTGATACAGTAGTAAGTAATCATTTTTCCTTACAGGAAATTTCAATCTCGTAGTTGTACTCAAGTCAAGTAGAACTGTGCTGATAGTTTCCGGAAAGGTGGTTGTAAAACCTGCTTAACTAGAAAGCTGTCAGGTGTCCAATTCATGGTGCTCACCAGTCTCTGTGTCTGATGGGATGTGGTACTGCGTGAATCAAACAGATGACTCGAAATACAGAGCAGGGTTTGATTCGAGATCTGAGGCCCTTCGTGTTTGATTGATTTTGTTTATGACAACTTACCCTTCTATTCTATGAATTGCGTCTGCACTTATCTGTGGGCCAGTTTCATTTCCCCTTTCATCATTAAGAGAATAGACTTTTTCCCAGGTAATCATTCATAGTTTTTCATTTACCTCTGGAGGCTTGGGGATAGTTACCTGCCAATACTAATGAGATGGTCTTTGAAGAGTTGGGTGTTCAGTTTCTTTTTGGTTGACAGGTCGCTTCGTCGTTATACTGCCCTACCGTGGCGGACTGAGGAAATTCATGTCTCTGGAGAGGGGTGTTCTTCCTGGTTGATCTCTCTTTCTTCCCACTCTAATGTTTATTCTTATTCCCGTTCATACAATGAATTTAAAAAAAAAAAAAAAAAAACAAAACCTATCACAGGGGCTTGGAGAGTACACATGGCCCTGGGTTAGCCCCCAGAACCAGATGAAAAGAACAAATAAAATAAACAATTCATCAAAGATTAAAAAAAAATAAAGGCTTAAGAACTAGTTTGCTAAAACATTCACTAAGTTTTTTTACCTGCTATTTAAAATGAAAAACAACAGAAGAGGTCAGCGTTCCAGAAGCACCTCCTGCAATTTCTGTCATCACTTTGAAAACATAATTATTTTATCATTTATAAGATAATTGAACTTGATGGACTGCAGCATGCATTAGAGCATATTCCATCGGAACCATGATAAGAGACACCATTTCCCATTTGCTGCTTTGAAAGGGTATTTTAAATTGGGCTCTAAGTGTTCACTAACATACATTTTGCTAACTTTTCTTTCATTTAAACATTTTCCAAAGTCCTAGATAAAGTAAAGACATTGGAATAAAGCTTTCTTCTAAATATATTTTTAAAAATAATCTTATCCAGAAAAATTTAAAAACTCTTATCTCAGATATTCATGTGACTCGTCATTACACTAAAAAAATTTACCTTGCTAAGAATAATTCCTAAAGCTACAAAAAATTAAGCATTTTATAATGTCATCTGTTCCAGTTTAATTATTCTGTCTCCTGTAACTCTCATGTGACAGGATACAGTGTAAACCTAAAGCCCATGTAAAGCTTTGATACAACACAGAAAACATAACAATAGGAATAAGTAGCTATTGCACAGAGCTTTACAATTGAGCATTTTATCAAAGTGAGTAGGGAGGACTTATCAATAATTTCAAAATTATCATCTTCCAGAATCTATTGCTATTCAAGTATGTATAGCATCTGCCAGATACGTACTAATAACTTTTGAAACCAGCTGTGGTTCGTACACATAATCCCAACACTGGGGAGGCAGAGACAGGAAAAGTATTTCAAGTCTGAGGCCCAACATGGTCATATAGAAGTTTCGGGCTAGTCAGGGCTATACAAACAAATAAATAAAAAGTATTGCTAGAAAGAGAACACACAAACATTTTCTTAACAAAATAAGGCACAGAATCTCGGGACAACTACATTCCTTAGTTCTGTAATCACCGTCTACTCAGCCCGTACTTCCTCTGCCCTCAACAAGCACCTCAGCAGGTCTTGGTTCTTTTTATCTGGAAGGGTTATTATATTTATTTTTGAAGGGTCAGGGCTATTTATCATCCTGCTTGGATTGGGTTGTTGTAGTTTTACATTGACTTCAACCAGAGGACACGATAGTGCCAACAAATGCCCTAAAATATCTTCTGCAATCCAGACATGCCTGTCTTTACCTCCATTGTGATGAAATCTTCGAGTGTATCCCTTCCCCAGATATCTTGCTCAGCAATTCTACAATCACGCTTCTTCCAATAGTCCCCAACCATCCAGCCAAAGTGAGTAGAGCCCAGGAATCAGAACATAATCAAATCTGCCCGTTTTTCCTTCTAAGCAAGAGCCACAGCTATGTGCAATACAGGAAATTCTGCCCACTGAGAAGGTTTCCCTTCACCACTGTCTTCAGGGATGTCCCAGAAGGAAGCTGTAATGTTGTGGCTACCTAGTTCTGACTAGTGCTTGCTTAGTGTGGAATCAGCATTAAAGCAGTCACCTGATCACAGATCACACCTCATGAGGCCATAGGTGCTTGGATGCAGAAAGCACCACAATCAGTATCCATCAGGGTCTCCCAGAGGAATAGACTGCTAGAATGAATGTATATGGATTTGTATATCCGTGTATAAATAAGTATATATTTATATACAGGTTATACTTATATAACATGAATATATATATATGGATTTATTAGTCTTATATGACATAGGTTGGGTAGTCTAACAGTGGCTGTCTGCACACTGAAGAGTTCCAAACCCCATCTGGTGCTGAAGACCTAGAGGATTTCTGGGTAGCTGCTGATCTTCAGTCCACGTTGGACGACAGAGAAGCTGAGTTCTGATGTCAAGGAGGGAGACAGCAGCAACAGGGTACATATGATGCTTGCTCATCCACAAGCAGCAAAGGCATGCAAAGGCCAGAGATGCTATCAACACTGGAAAAGACTTTCCTCCTTCAGTTAATCAAACTGACCCCCAGGATTAACCACACAGGCACCAAGGGAGTGGTGTTTCCTGTATGCGCAGTTTCAGGCATCTTTGAGAGTCTTGGAATGTACCCCTTTGTTTATTGAAAGACTGCAGTTCAGAAATGATAATACATCATGACTAAGCAGAGTCAACTTCAAGAATGCAGCTCCAGTATCATATGAACAAATTAGTCATTATAATTCATCCTCTTAACAAATTAAAAGACCATGTATGATCCTCTGAATAGATGCAGAAAAGGTATTTGACAAAATTCAAGGACATAATTTTAAAAGCTAAGAAACTTCCTCAAAGTAGTAAAGGTCATCTATAATTATCTGCAGCTAACATCATAATTAATTATAAAACATTAAACTCTGTGTGTGTGTGTGTGTGTGTGTGTGTGTGTGTGTGTGTGCCTATAATCCTAGCACTCAGGACACAGAAACAGGAACATCACAAGTTGAAGGCTAACCTGAGCTACATAGTAAGACCCTGTCTCAAAACACAAAAATGAATGTGAAATACTTAATGCATCCATCTTAAAATCATAAACAAGGAAGGCATTGATGATAACATTTCTTTCAACAGTGTACTAGAGCACTGGTTCTCAACCTGTGGGTCACGACCCCTGCAGGCTCACATCCCAGATATCCTGCACATCAGATATTTACATTACAATTCATAACTAGCAAAGTTACAGTTATGAATTATTGTAATGAAACTACAGCAGCAAAGTAATTTTATGGTTGGGGGTCACCACAGTCTGAGGAACTGTATTAAAGGGTTGCAGCATTAGGAAGGTGGAGAACCACTGTGCTAGAGGATTCAGAAAGAAAGAGGGAAACTTCTCCTCTGTAGAGTGTGCTCATCTATGCAGAAAATGGAGCTGAATCCGTAAGAAAGCCACTTGAATTAACAAATGGGTTTAACAGGGTTTTAGGATGTAAGATCAATATACAAAAATCAATATTACAGATTGTTTGATAAATCAAATCTATCTGACCATTTGTTAGTAAGATACTATAATGGTAGAAACATGTGATTATACCATTTGTCAAAACTCATAGAATGTACCACACAAAGAATGACCCCTAAGTAAACTGGACCTTTAATAATCATACATCAACATTGATTCACCAACGTTTCCACCGCTTATTACTCAAAATCGGTCATAGGGAATACATTTCAGGTTGTAAGAGCCAGAGGATCAAGGATTTAATGAGCTTGTGTCTCTTAGTAATGTCAGAATCTCCACCCATAAAAATCTCACCAACATGACTGTCTAAATGTGAGCTGAACAAAGACAACCACAGACGTGCTAAAGTGGACAGGAGAAAGACCACCAGGTCTCAACCCTTCACAAAGAACCAGCAGCAACCAAGGAATGCTGAGAGGGGAAGATACAGGCTTCCCCAGGGAAGAGCACACCAATTGGTCATCCGACACCAAATGGTCAACCCTGAAAACATACATACAAGTACCATTGTACAGACTGAGCAGGTTGTATTAAGGGATGTAAATGTGTATGCATATATGCATATAACAACAATTAATGGGGGCCATGAATTTGGAAAAGAGCAAGGAAGGATATGTGGGAGGGCTTGGAGGGAAGAAAAGGGAAGGGGGAAATGATACAATTATAATCTCAAACATTTTTTTTCTTCTTTTTTTTTTTTCAAGACAGGGTTTCTCTGTGTAGCTTTGGAGCCTTTCCTGGATCTCGCTCTGTAGACCAGGCTGGCCTCGAACTCACAGAGATCCGTCTGGCTCTGCCTCCCGAGTGCTGGGATTAAAGGCGTGCGCCACCACCGCCCGGCTAATCTCAAACATTTTAAAAAGCAATTTTTAAAATGTATCCATTTGTCTTTCTGCTTACTGTCCACCAGGGGGTGAAGAGCCTCTTCTGGCACACTCTTCTGCCAGTACGTTCTGCCCAAAGGGCATGGGGCCAAGTGACCATGGCCTGACCCTGAACTGGAGACAACCTGATACACCTCCTGACAGGGTGAATTATGACTTACACAGCATTTCCCGGCACATAAGGCTGCCAAAACAATGTGACCTGAATCTGTTCCTGTTATGATTTAACTTCCTGTTTCCAGGAAATACATCTGGGGTAGAATAGATTCAAGGGCACCTCGAGAAATAATCAGGCAAATTTAGAGGGCAGGATACTGCAAGACGTCTCACTTGATCTCTTCACAAAGGCAATGCTAAGAAAAAAAAAGAAGTGTAAAGACTACTCTAGATTAAAGGAAAATATAAATGGTAATTCAATAACCAATATTCATATAAATACTTCTATTTTAAGTATTTTAAATAAACTGTGTGTGCTTCCTACAGAAAAAAATTAAAAATACAGAAGAAAATTAATGATGATATATAATTACAACTAATTAGTGATTTGTTGATGTGTTCTTTCAAGGTCTTGTGCGTTGGCTTCTCAATCCCTGGCCAATATTAGGGGAAGAGCCTATCTGTAGTTGGCATTTTCTTTGGGCTACCAACCAGCTCCCAAATCAAGACATAGAGACTTATTGATTATGAATTATTGGCCTTAGCTTAGGCTTGTCCCACTAGCTCTTTTAGCTTAATTTAACTTGTTTCTATTCATCTTCATTTTGCCTCAGGGCTTTTTACCTTTCTTTCATTCTGTATGTCCTACTTTCCTGCTTCTCCATGTCTAGGTGGCTGGCCCCTGGAGTCTCCATGGTGTCTCCCTGGCATCTCTATTTCTTTCTTCTTTTCAAACCTAAATTCCTCCTCCTAGTTACTCTCCCTCCCCAGAAGCCACACCTACATCTCCTCCCTCACCATTGGCTGTTCAGATTTTTATTAGACCAATCAGGTACCTTAGGCAGGCAAGATGAAACAGCAAGACATCTTTATATAATTAAACAAATGCAACACATCTTCACATAGTTAAACAAATATTCCCCAACACCTATCAATAAGCAAACACGGAGTAGTCCCATAAGCATTAATAGCCTCCACTAAGACCTGTTTTTTTCTTCATGTGGTAGACTGAATAGTCGTCTGCTATAGTATTTCCTTCATTACCTTTCTCCTAAGCATAAAAGTGTTTGTGTTCATTATTTTATAAAATTATAAAGAGGAAAATAAGACTTCAACAATAAGTCTACCATTTAAGAGATTTTATTCTATGTAAGTATGTGCCATCTAAACACTTTAATAACACTAGAACCTCAAATAATTTGGGTATCTGGATTTTGCTTTTGTTGCTGTTATTTGATGGGGGGGGGGTATTTGTGTTCACGAGTGCACTGTTTGTGTGCATTCGTGAAGTTGGAGGTCTACATGGAGTGCCTTTCCTCAATTGCCTGACACCTTAGTTTTTGAGACAGCGTCTCCCTGAAGCCAGAGCTGACCTAGAGCTTGCCAGCATATCCCAGGGATCCTGCTGTCTGCCTCTGCAGCTCTGGAATTACAGTGTCCTGCTTTTTATCTGGATGCTAGGGATCCAAACTCAGGTCCTCATGCCTGCAGCAAGCACTTAAACCAACTAAGCCATCTTCCCAACTCCCAGGCACCCACCCACCCATACACACTTTTTTTAAAACAAGACTTCATTGTGAGGCACAAGTTAGCCTCTCTTTTGCAATCCTCCTGCCTTCTCCTCCCGAGTACAGGGGTTACAAATGTGCCACCACAACAGGCTTGCTTTTTTCACTTAACTTATTCTCATTTATTATTTTCCCTTAGTAATGTCTGGATCACGCTTGCATCGCTGCACTGTGTTTCTTTGTATGAGCATTTAACAAGTCATTTTGCCAGCCCTTCGTCATTAGACATTTCCGTTATTTCAATTTTTTTTAACAAGGCAAGACCACTTCCTGGAGTAGGCAATGTGTAATAAGCCTGTAGAAACTGTCGTTTAATAAACATTTGGAGTCCCACAGGAATTGCGGGAGACCTGAGGGGAGAGATGGATGACAGAGAAAGGATACCTTCCGCCTGCTTCCAGGAGATCGGCTTTCCCTGCCTGGGAAGGGATTCTCTGGAAACCGCCTCTCATCATGGTTGCAACTGTCTGCTGAGCTGTACTGCGTCCCTGTGGCCATGAGTGGCACTGCAGCCCGGGGCCCTGGGGAGAAGCCGCTTAGATTCCTTTCCTGGCCGATTTTAAAATCCAATTTAAAACTGTGACAGTTTTCCTCAACTCACAAATTGGAAATGTACAGGCTCAAAATGATAGGCTGTGTGATATTTTCCCTGGAAGAAACACTACTTTAGTGTTTGAGCATTTAACTAAAAACAAACAAAAACCTCCCCAGCTGCGGCTTCTGCCCTCCTCGCTCAGGCCCTTTACTTCAGCCACGGTGAAGCGAGTCCTCAGACAAGCGGGGTTTATTCTCCCCGACCGGAGTTTCCACATGCTAAACAAGACCTCTTAAGACTCAGAGTTCTTTGGATTCCAGTGGATTTGGTGGCCTTCCACGTGCTTCCCCAACTCTAAACAGCAATGTCCCACAAGCTCATTTCCCCTACAGGACTGGAGGGTTTCCTCACTTTATCCATCACTTTTCGTACCCTGGAGCCCCGAACACCCAGGAGGAATCTAGTGTACAAATACCTGAACACCGGTGTAGAGTGCAATATACTCTCTCCGTGCAATTATAATTATATTCAGTTCGGTCAGTGTTCCCGAAGCAGCTGTTAAACAGCTGCAGACACTGACACCAGGGGGTGGGGGGTGGGGAAGGCGTGGGAGGTCTGCTAGTAACTGTGCACAGTGTATTATTGTTCCTTTCCAACGCCGGGGCAAAGTTTGGTGCGTTGGGGTTCGATGTCTGGACTTCACCTGATGGTTTTGTGTCTTCTTGCTTGCTCGCTTGCCTTTTCAGTACTGGATATGGACCCAAATGCTAGGTAAGCACCGTACCGCGGATGTTGCATTGCCAGCCCATAGCACTTCCCTGGAGGTGGTAAGCTCAGACATCCCCATCCTCAAGAGAATGTGTTGGCTACCCACGTGACTCTGACACGCCACCAGCACTGCAGACCTTAGCCTCAGAGTATCTGCAGCACGGAAGAAAACTCCTGAGACTCAAGTATGAAAGAAAGAGTTCTAAGAGCGAGAATTTCTGGGAAGCTGGTGGAGCGCCGCTTGAAGACGGGACTGGTTTTGGAGACCTGCTGGTTTGCTGCCTTCTAACCCTTCTTTCCTCTACAAGCGACTGATTTTTCCCATGGGAAACTGCTGGTTCTCTGCCTAAGTCCTTCACTTGAGGTACCTGAGCCTCATCCTTGCTGCCCTACTCTGGCTCGGTAAACCACGCCCACCCCTGCCCATATCCACACATAGTGCCTCCAAGGTTTGACTTGGCTTTTACAGAGCTAGAATTGCCCTTGGGTTCAGTCAGAGCTGAGCCTTTAGACTAAACATCTACCCTCGGACTTTTCCATTCTTGAGCCAACCATCCCCCCCCCCACCCCGTTACCACTTTTTTCTAAGTGGGTTTGATAGGGTCTTTGTCATTTGCAACGCAAAATTTATATGCCTTCCAGCTGCGTCTACACGCAGAAGGGGGTGGAAATCCTGATATTCTCTTTGTTTTTGTCCCCTGATCAAATTTCCTCCATCATTCTAGGCAGAGCTCAAGATAATGCAACAAAGTCCTGCTTATTTGGAATTCTTCAGTCCTGTCGCATGTATCTATTTTTAACATGGGTTCTTATAAGCTGCCCACATACATACAATGGAGATAAGCTATTCCACAGAGTTATGGACGGTAAAATGAACTAACTCACATGAAATCATTTCATGCTGGAGAAGTGTTGGGTTTTCCCGAGCGTGTCCTCATCATTCTCATAATCTTCCATTTTCTGTCACCAAGCTCCTGGAAAGTTATCTACCCTTAGTGTCAATGGTTCTACAAAGCAAGAAAGCAATGGAAGCAGATTTTTTTTGGCTTTTTAAAGCCTATAATCTGCCCCCCCCCCAAATGTTACAAAGATGAGTTTGAATACTGTCCCCTAGGTTTCTTTGAAAACAGGAATGCTGTGTGTGACTGTACGGTAATCTCCACCAGGGAGCCGCTGCGTCGTCTTTGCTGTTCACTTGCATAGAAGCTTTATTCCAAGGCTTATTAATATCTTATACTTCTCATTTAATTTTAAAACAAAAGACCCACAGGCTGCTTCGGAGAGTGTGGTTTTAGACAATGGGCAGCTTTATCTTGGTTGCCATTCGCTGCAGCCTCTCTGTGGCATTTAACCACCCTGACAGCCCACGGCTGGACATTCCTTCCTCCCTCGTCTCAGTGGCAACGCGTTCCCCTACTTCTTCCTGGTCTTGTCAGCCACTTTGGGCCCCCTTCTCCTTCTCCTCCTCTTCCAGCTCTGGGGGTCCTTCCCCCAAGGCTCTGGTTGCAGTCTCTAGCAACCCCTGGAGAATTCATCCGTTGTCATGTATCTTGAATAACTCCATGGTTCCATCTTTCTGATATTCACTTCAGTGTGTATGTCTTGACACACACTCATCTTCAGTACCTTCACAATCTCTGCACTGGCAGCTGGCTGCCTTTACAAGGCCTCATTCATGTCATTCCGTGTCCTGTAGTGTCACAGCCGTTGTCCCATGTCCTGCCTTCATTGTTGCTTCCCTCTCTTTCTCCTTTCCTAGGTCTCCAAACATGTCAATGTCCTTCAGTCTCATTTGTCCCCTGGTGTCCCAAGCCCCCCAGGAGCACGGGCCTCGCCCTCTCCCTGCCCACCCTCATAACTAGTGTCTTTAGTACTGAACAGTACCTATCCTGTCTCATCTGTAGCTAAACTGATAAAAGGCCTCCCGGTGAGCTCTGTAGGAACAAGAGCTGTATACAGTTCATCTCGATTTTCCTGGCAGACGGCACGGTATGCAGCACATATTACAGCATTTGGTTGACCATCATTCCCTATTCAAAGGAGTGACTGTGTGTGTGTGTGTGTGTGTGTGTGTGTGTGTGTGTGTGTGTGTCTCGTACACGCACATGCACAAAGATCATATGAAGACTTTAGCTTGACTAGGTCTTCATAATACAAATTATTCACACCATCTTATTTCTGAATACTTCACAAAGTAAACCAGTTATTAAATTCAATCTGGATTTTCCTTGTAGAAGCTCACATCATACTGCTAATTGAGACCAAACTACCTGACACTCATTAATTCTCTGTTATCCATGTAATTTGTCTCCCTAACCAAATTATAATATTGTTGAAGCCTGAAACTCTTATAACAACTGCTTAAAAACAGTTGATTTACTCCTTACCAAAATGTTCCTTCACCACAAATGCTGCCTATAATCCACCAAAGCAAAAACATCTGATATGATTCCTATCTGTGTGCACATTTACAGATCTCATAGTATCTAATGGAAGTGGTCGATTACTCATTAACTATTCATTGTCTTAACTACATAAAGCCGAGTAGCATTCCACTTTAAATCCTTGATCTGTAAGCCCCAAACAAAACTGTACTTTGGGGCCTGACCTCAGTAAGATCTTCTTTTGTGTGCTGGAGATTAAACCCAGTACCTCACGCATACTACAGCGTGCATTCTACCACTGAGTTGCCTGCCTCTCGGGACCTCTAGTTAGTATTTTCATTAGGAAGCATAAGAACTTGACCTGTCACTGAGGGTCTTTTGACATGGGCATATTTAGATTACAACCCCCCCCCAAAAAAATGAGGAATAAAAGCAACAACAGCAGCATTCCATCAAAAATGTCGGACTTAGAATGACAGAGTACCTCACAGCTGCTGTGATGAATAGAAAAGAGGAAAGACAGAAAGAGAGGGAGGGAGGGAGGGAGGGAGGACCTTTCCCCCAGTTCAAGTTTGTGTCTTTTCTGATCTTTCTTCTTTCCTTTTTTTCTCCCCATGACAGGAATGACCAAATGATCACCTGGTGGCCCCCCAAACAATTAATGAGCCTTTAAAAAAAATTCACAACTCAAACCAAAAGAGTTATTCCACGAACCCAGTAGAATCTAACGCATTGTGTCGATGCAGGAAGGAGCCTTCGAAGTAGACTTCAAGGCTGTAAAATTCTGCATGTATTTGAATAATTAAAATGTGTGTGTGTCCCCTCCCCCAGCCACCCTTTCATGGGGAGCACACTGCAGACATTAACGCCGTGATGCAGAAGTACACTCGCACTCTTTCCCAAACAACTGCCCTAGCTGTGGACTTGCCAACTCCCAACAAGAGCGCTAGTGTGCGGTACCCTGCAGTTGTGCTCCGTTCTGGGAAGAGATAGGCGCACTTTTGTCTCCAGCAGCCGCAGCTCACAGATGGGCCACTTGGCTGAGGCAGAGCTGGGCTGTGCTCAGGCAGACGGATTGCAAAGCTGACTGACTTGTTCAGAAACCTGACCATCTCCAGCCTTGCACAGAGACTCTTCCCAGACACAGTTCCCTCCCTTCCTTCCCTCCCCATCATCAGCCCTCTCCTGGGGAAAGTCCCTCTTCACTGCACGTGTACTCCCACTCTGCCTCTACGATGACGGTATTTTTGCATGTCCATCATATGTAAGAAAGAGCCTGTCAGCATGTCCAGGGATCCTTAACCCCAGCATTCTCAGTATTTTGGACTGGGTAATTCTTTGTTACAAGGGGCTGTCCTGTCACGATGGTTGAAAATGTCTCTAGACAAATGTCCTATGGGGGTAGAAATAGTCCCTTGTTGACACTCAATGATACAGAGTAGTTTTGAGTGAATTATTTTAATAAATATTGGCATGGTCATAATCCACTAAAAAGTACAACCACAGGAAAATTCACTAGAACTAAACATCCCCAAGTGAGAGTTGTTTCTCTGCAAGAATTATGAAGTACAGCATAAGCAGACTATTTTAATTTTGAATGATACTAAACTTGCATTGCAATTTGTCCTTCTTGCTCAAGTAACATTGATACACTAAGTCTTTGAACAAGACATTTGTGTAAGGAAGACAAGCGCTCCAGGGGCCTGTTGCCTCTCCGACTTGCCTTGCTAGAGTCACAGATTCTGTGCTAAGCACTTAAAAACATTTCAAGATGAAGCCAGGCAATGGTGGCACGTACATATGAACACACACACACACACACACACACACACACACACACACACACACACACTACAATAAAAAGTAAATAAAGAAGTTGTTGGGAAGCCCCAGCAGGATTTCTTTGGTGGCTCCCCAGTTTTGTGGCACAGTGGCTGGGGTATGAAAGCCTCTCTTATTCAGGGTTCACTCTTGCCCACAGCAAGCTTGTAATGCTCTCCTATCACTGCCCTTTAAAGGACCTATTCCTTAAAATGCTTCTGGAAATGTGTTGAGACCCTGGAAGTTTGGTGTAGTTTCACATACCTGTAGTCACGGTGTTCAGGAAGGATTCCCAGGCAGAAGGGCTGCTTAAACCAAGGAGTTCAAGACCCCATCCATATCAAGAAGAACATAACTTCTGAGTCCAATTTTGATCCATTAGGAGATGATCTGGGTTGAGTTATTTTTGAAACTGGCCACTGGACAAGCTCTAGAATAGATTCCAGTGAGCCTGGGAAGAGTAGAATCATGGAGTGGACACAAGGGAATAACGATGGCAAGACCAAGTAGCTGGGGAACAAAGCTAGCAGAGTTGAAGACACGTGACCCCACCACACACACACACACACACACACATACACACACACACACACACACACACACACACACAAGCAGAGGCGTGTTCATAGTCCCAGCCGAGGAGAGAAGAGAGTGTACAGAGGAGAAGGTATGCTCTCCACCCCTGGGGGATGTCAGTAAGGCTTACACCATTGCTGTAAAGGATCCCAACAACACTGCCACGCTGCCATAACCAAGAACCACAAACCATATGACTTAAACTACAGAAATGCATTGCCTCAGCTCGGGAGGCCCAGGCTGAGATCGAGGTGTGGACTGGGTGGGATCCTTCTGAGACCATAGGAGGGACTTGCCACTGGCTTCTCCCCTTAGTTCCTGGTGTTCACTGGCAAGCTTCGGTGTTTCTTAGGTTACTGAAGCTTCACCCAGGACTCATCATCATGTGACACTCTTCTATGTGTGAGTATGTCTCCAAATTTCCTCAGTTGATCACATTAGCTCAAGGCCCATCGCATGACCCTACTTTAATTTGATTAACTCCATGAAGAGTCTCCAAATAAAGTGATACTAAAGTTAGGACTTTGGTATGTGAATCTGGGGAGAGATAATCCAACCTATTGAAAAAAAAAAAACGAAAAAAACAAGTGACATTAAATGCTTCAGAACGAACAATGGAACTGTTGAGACAGCTTAGATACTTACTACCAAATCTGACAACCTGAGCCCCAGGAGCCCACAGTGGAAGGAGAGAACCAACTCCTGCAAGTTTTTCTTGGACCTCTACTCATGCATCATGGCATGTGCTCTACACATAAATAAATAAAAAACGTTTTTAAAAAAGTAGTGAACATTGCCTGCTTAAGACATGTAGGGCACTTGTATAACATGTATGGAGTCCCGGGCTCCATCCTTAGCAACACACACACACACACACACACACACACACACACACACACACACACACACGTACACACCAAGCAATGAGCCTCGCCTTAACTAGCCTGCCTGAGGCCTCTCTTCCCTCTCCCGTCTCCTCCGACCCAGCAGCGCTGACATCAGTGCTCCACCTCCAGGTTCGGACACTGGAGAGCCTGCTACAGCCCAGCAGCTGGTGAGCCATGCCCCAGCCACCCCTCAGATCCCCAGGAAGGGAGAAGAGCTCATGAAAGCAGCTGTGGGTGTCTTTTAAAGCCTATAAAGCATATTCTTGGCTTTCCAACACTGAGGAAGTCAAAAGACAAATGTCTTTCAAGACAAACAGAGATTGGAGATAAAAAAGGAACACCTTTTAAATGAAAAGCTCTGAAGAACTTAAGCCACATGTCAGTGACCCAGGAGTAATTAAGACATAATTAAGGTATGCTGGAGTGTAGGAACAGAGTTAATTCAGACCCAGTAGACTGGAACCCAATCACACATTTGGAGCTTGAATCAGAAAATTCTGAAAGCCCCAGCCAAAGTTGGCAGAACATCTTCATGGAATGTTTGTCTTCCAATAATAGCTATCTTTATCTGTTCTTTCCTCTCTAGTCCATTCCTACTGGCAAGAGTCCCCGACCTCCTGACTAACGGGGTAGGCAACCAACCACGCCCCATCATGGTATTCTGTCCCCCTTGCCAGCAGCCACCCCATTTCAGTATTAGGCTCAGGATGCACTCAGTAAAGTCAAACCAAGTTGCAGAAAGGCTTTTTCCAAAATTATCTAACTGATGAGAAGAGGCCCATTCTTGTCTCTTAGGTCACAGTGCAGAAAGGATGTGAATTTGATTTTTGTTTTTGTTTTTGTTTGTTTTTCCAGACAGGGTTTCTCTGTGTAGCTTTGTGCCTATTCCTAGAACTCACTCTGTAGCCCAGGCGGGCCTCGAACTCACAGAGATCCGCCTGCCTCTGCCTCCCAAGTGCTGGGATTAAAGGCATGTGCTACCACCGCCCGGCAGGAAGTGAATTTGAAACTGTCAGAAATGAGCCGGGTTAATCCCTTGACACTCAGAACCATTCTTAGTTCTGGCCTTTCTGCCTGTCCTGTGAATGGCTTTCGTTTCTGTTTAGTAAATCTAATATTGGGAATAAGGTGGCTTGGGCTGTCACTTAGAACCAATGGGATTCTGAGAAACACATCTGGGATCTGTTCCAAGATGAGATCTTTTCCTCATGGTAGTCACACACGTGCTGACAACAGATGAAGTTTCATATTTGCCAGGTATTGCTAACTCAATCTAAAGATAGTCACTAGCTGGAGGCTTTGCGAATCCATGATCAAGGATGCCATAATGAGGAGGAGACTCTACAGGACTCCCGGGCTATGGTTATCTGTCTCAGTTGAGGTCTGCCTTAGCATCACACTAAGTAACGTAATAACAGCGTGCAGTATCATGAAAGGCAGAGTGAGAAGAACAAGTTCCTATGTGAAAACCTCAGAAACCATCTCAGCGTTTGACTCTTAATTACAGACCGAAAAAAATGTCAAAAGTTGAGTCAAGCCGGTCAAAAGTGTTTACCTTGCCTTTTCTATCCAGGGCTGGGCTGACAGTGCTCGGAGCCCATGGCAATTAGCCCTGCCCAAGTATGCAGCAAGTCACCACACGTTCCAAACTCCTCCTGAATGGAATGTAACCACCTTCACCTGACAAATACCCTGCACGGTCTGGCCTGGCCTCGCCTCACGTCTGCATGTTCCGCCTCTCCCTCTGCCTCCTGGTTCTCTCCAGCCCTGGGGAGCCAGTCTCTGCCTCCTGGTTCTCTCCAGCCATGGGGAGCCAGTCTCTGCCCCCACTCAGGTTCTACAGTTTCACTTCTCATTCCTCACTAGTATCAAGCCCTCTGCCTGAAAGTCCACCCTTCAAGGATTTACTGTGGTCCCCACCAGGAGTGACTCATTTAATCTTGTATTCATGCATCCATCTGTTCACTTGAGGACTCCTTGGTGGTGTCTGTCTGTCTGGTCTTGCCACCATCTGTGGTACGGCATAACTCTCTTTGTCAGGGTGGGCTCCCTAATGGTAAAGGCCATTTCTTCTTAACATCCACACCACATCCGCTAAGAGAGACTACAGCCTGGGGGCATGGGATATAAGAAACATTGGCCTAACTCTATTAAACCATTTCATTCAGCTCGTTCCAAAAAAACAACTTGTTTTTGCCATTGTTCCCCAGGTATGGTGTTGGCCTCATTTTAATTTCTGTCCTTTCATTGATTCAATCTATTTATTCATGCATTCATTCACTCCTTCTCACAGAGACAGTGAGAACATGAAAACGTCAGGACATTCTCTCTGCCATCCTATATGACAGGGAGAGAGATGAGTAAAGCCACCACTAGAGGTATCGCTAGGGACCAGGGGTTTAGCTCAGTGGTAGGGCAGGTGCTTAGCATGCCAGTGACTTGAATCCAACTCCTAGCACTACATATAAACAAAAGACTGTGTGGTCCAGTTAGATTCTAAGGGCAATATGCCCATGATTAATGTAAGGGAGAGAGGAGTCAAGTCCACCTGGGAGATGGGACTGTGTTCAGGAACACTTCACATGATGCATCTGGAGCCACAGTGATCACACAGAAGGTTGTCACTGGGAGTGTCACTCACTGTCACACTCGACAGTCAAGGGTGGTGGGCAGTCCAGGTGTGAGCCACTCAGGCCCCCACAAGGGGGGATACTCAGCAACCTATCTCGGGGTCTCTCCTTGGAGTAAGATCAGCAATCAAAAACTCCTCATACTCATTTTGTCAATTACAGTCCCTCCAACAGTCTGAAATAGTCTCCATTGAAATAAGCTACGGTTCTAATTCTGCCCTAAATAAATCATACACTGCCTGTGAGCTGTGTGCTTCCTTCAAAGTACCTGTATCCAGAGTCATCTCAACTGCCTCTATTAATCCAGTTCTCAAGACTCAAGGAGTGACCAACCAGCATACCCTAGTGATTAAGGTGAGAATTCCTTCCCACGCTAGGCTATAAACTCCTGGGAGGCGGGGTCTAGTGTGGTCTTGTATATTCCCATATCCATCTGTGCTTGGTCTCTGATGAGGAAAGATCAAAGGCTATTGGGAAAATAAACTCCTCTTTCTCTTTCCCTAAGGCAGTTCCTACGTCCCATCTTTTCTAACTCCTTGTCCACTGCCCACTATTTTCCCTACTGTAAGTTGCCCTCTGGCCCCAGGAGGCTGCACACTACCTAGGGAATTCAATTTTCCCTAAGAATGATATTTAAATGTGGAAGGAAATTTAGGTAGCTGTTGGACCCTCAGTATTTATTTACTCATTGTGATTTAATATACCAAGGCACAAATAGCTTATTTGACATGGTTATTTGTGCTGGGAATCATCCCCAGAGGTGGACAGGTCCCAGCAGAGGATGTAAGGAGTCTGGGGGGGGGGGGGGGGAAATGAGCCAGGCATGATGGTCGGGAGAACCTTGCAGCCTGACTGACTAGCAGCCAGAGCGCTGCTTTATTTATGCAGAATTTAGTAAGCAGGGATAGATTCACGCTGTTCCAAAACATGGATCATACAATTTTTGTTTTTGGACGTGTGTTTCATTTCCTCTTGCTCATCTTTTAATCTTCACTGATAAACTATGACAGAAGAGAGTTATCGTTTTCAATCATTTTCCCTCAAGTTTTGACATCATTGATGAACAGAGTTATCATTTTTACTCATTAACCCATAATTCAATTTTTAAGAATCTAGAGGTGTATGACAGCCTATTCTCAGGCTGGTGGTGGCTTTGGTTGTTTCAAGGATGCTAGACCAAAACAAAATCTTCAAGCCAACCCTGGCATATTGCCATGTCCCAAGCAGTGTATTATTAACTCTTAAAGGTCAGAATGCCCAAGAAAAGTCCTTAGGCCAATGTTGCTGCAGTTATTATTCAAATTCTGACATAATACAATGTTTATATTTTATATTTTTATAGAATTTGTTTATATGTCTAATCCTGGCATTCTGTTGTTTTTTGATCATAAGACATCACAGTAACTTTGCATATGTTAACTTTCCTAAGAAAGGGAGGTCCTGACATCTCATTCTTTTATCATCTTTCCATTCCATACTTTGCTCATCAGTATAAGTCTCTGTCTAGGGCAGACGTAACTTCAGCTAATCTAACTTTGTTGCTGTATAAGCCACGTAATCGCCTGAGTGTACAGTGGGAAGAGGTTGCGATCTGAACTGTGGCAACTCCTCTAGCCCACTGAATCTTGTTGACCTTCTTAAGTTTACTTTGTTTTGACTATCTTGTTCCTGAGTAAGTACAGGGACAGATGTTTCAAAAATGTCTCATAGCCTCAAAAAGAGACCTCTGGCTTCTATATGTGTGTCACAACCTCCAAGGCGTAAGGAAGACCTTCAAATAGATAAGGATATCCCCCTAAAAGCAGGAGGGGCAGTGTGTACAGGACTTTCCTGGGGAAGCTTAGAAGCAGTGCTCTTGGGAGAAGGCATAAATGATTCATAAGAAATTTTCCATCAATCCAATGTCCCCAAGTTGTACAAATATTAAAAGTGCCCCAAGTATGCAACAGGTGGAGATGAAAACCAAAGGTGGCATGGCGGCCATCATGTGACTCAGCTTTGCTGGATCTTTGTCAAGCAGCTGTGCTGGTTTTATGACTTCTGCCATTCCCATCAGATATGCCTGTGCCAGGTTTGTTCTCCTGTTGCTGTTATTTCTTGTGCTATTATTGGAGTAGAGTTTTTCAGTATAAACCATATTTTAAAATAGATATTGGAAACTCACTAGTTGATCAATGTTTATCACAAATAGATCTATGGCATAACCTTTGAATCACACAACTATTTATTAAAAAACCTAGTTCAAGATGATTAAAGGAACTATGTGGCCAGGTAGTGGTGGTGCATGCCTCTAATCCCAGCACTCAAGGAGGCAGAGGCAGGCAGATCTCTGTGAGTTCAAGTGCTGCCTGGTCTACAGATCACGTTCTAAGACAGCCAGGTCTGAGGGTGGGGAACTAGTATGTTTAACAATGTTTTGTAACTTCTCAGTACTACGAAAAAAAATATTTTAACATTATCCATTATTGCTGTCCCAAACGAGTGTTTTTTTTTTCCTTCCGAGTCACGTAGGAGACAAAGAAGTCCAGCAGTCTTTCAGTTCCTTGCCAATTCAAGACCATTTATAGCAAGCAGAGATTTTATCTTTCCCAGTTCATCATAGACGCTGATCAACAGTGAGGACCAGAAATTGAAAATGAAACAATCTAGTCAAACAAGGCCATACGTTCTTCCAAAGTCAGTTAAAAGTTTAAAAGTCAGGACTGGTGAGACTGCTCATTGGTTAAGAGTACTTGTTGTTCTTACAGAGGACCCAGGTCACGTTCCCAACACTCATCTGGTGACTCACAACTGTTTATAATCGATGTTCTAGGGGTCCAACTCCCTCTTCTGATCTCCATGGGCACCAGACATACAAAATGATACACAGACATACATGCAGGCAAACACTCATACACACACACACACACACACACACACACACACACACACACACACACACACACAAATAAATACCCTTTAAAAATGTGTAGATTTGGGAGCCCAAAAAAACCAAGATTCTCAAAGTAAAATCTTCTCATCAGTGGCCATTGATGCCACAAGTGGAAAAACGTGGCAGCTTCCCGTGGAGCTCCTGGGTGAGTCTGGCTGGAGCCTGCCTCACCTCTTTCCGTTGAGCAGACACGCCCCCAAGTCGGCTGTCAAGGCAACTGGATTCTGCAGCGAGCTTCTGCGGTTCACATCTGGGAAATGAAACTGCAAAGTGGAGTCAGGTTATCAACACACCCCGAGAGCACGCTTTCATACAAGTGAGATCTGTGTAAACATGTGTGGTTTAATGGGGTTTTGTAAAAGTAGAATACAGAGATGCAGAACAAGGGTGTGGACTCTGCGTGAGAAGACTGAAAAGGAGGAGAAGTACTTGAAGCGGTGCTTTATTCCAGGAGAGCTTTTCCTGTGCTTGTGAGTTTATTACGGAATGAAATTAAGTGTAACGAGTTACCAAGTGAGAAGCACCAAGGCCGTTGCCTAGCACACAGTAAGCACTTAGATATCATACACATCTCCTGTTCTTCTGCCATGGTTATCGTCAAGGTTTGTGGCTACCCTTAAAAATCAAGACTTCGAATAACTAGGCATGATAGGACATATCCATAATCCTTGTACCTGAGAGGCAGAAGGAGGAGGATCACAAGTTCAAGGCCAGCCTGGACTACACAGTGAGTTTCAGGTCAGGTCAGGCTATATGAGACCCTGTCTCAGAAAGAGAAAAAAAAATGAGAGAGGGGGTAAGATCTAGAATATATTACTATGAGAATTAGAGACATGAGTTTGCAGGGGGGTTGTTGAAAATATTGCACACCCACCCAGCAGGTGGTCTGTACTTACACATACAATAGGGCCTCCTCATCCTTACTCTCTGTGGTCCCAGTTCACCATTATAAATTTTGATCCAAAAAATATGAAATAGAAAATTTCAAAAAATAAGTATTTCATTTGTTGTTTGTTTTGTTTATTGCTTGGTTTGTCTCACACTATCCTGAGCACCGTGATGAAATCTCGAGCTGCCCTGCTATGGCCCACCTGGGACATTTCTTTGTCTACAGTATCTGTACTGGATACACTACCCAGCTGCTACTCAATAGTGGTTTCAGTTATCAGATCAATTATAACAGTACCACGGTGCCTGTGTTCAGGTAACTTAAGCAATAGACGACAGAGTACCTATGTCATCCACCTCACTTCATCTCATCGCTTAGGCACTGTAGCATATCACATTGTCACACAAAGGATGCTATAGTGCAATGAGATGTCGCTACAGAGCGTCACTGTAGATGTCACTGAAAGCCCTTAAGGCTTACACCCCCAAGCCTCAGGAAAGAGAAACTTCAAGCACCAGGAAATGAGAAACTAAAAATCTAGTTCCAAGAGCAACCTGACTTAGCCATTGTTCAATCTCCCCTGCAACCATATAACAATGTAAAAAGATTTCTGTTAAGAGATGTGCTCAACTGTGACTGGGATAGTTGCAGGTGTTCCAGGAAGGACCACCGTGACCTGTGTGTAAACTCCACTCCTGCCCTGATATCCCCCCTTGAGGTTTCAGGAAGAATGTACATGCAGATGTGACTGTACCCACTCTGTGATCAGGCCATGAAATTGTATGGGAATTGTAATCTTACGGGTTTTGTGGGTTTTTCCTTTATAAGCCCCCATGGGGCTGCAGTAAGATGTGGCTCTTGCTCTTAGGAGCAGAGTTTGCCCTTCTATATAGAAGCTTCAATAAAAACCTCTTGCTATTGCATCAACTGGACTGGAGTCTGGGTTCTTGGGGCGTCCACTCAGGACCCCCAGATTTGGGGTCCAACACCACATTCAGATAATATTTATTACAGTCTATTATACTTGTTAGATTTTATTATTGTTGTTACTCCCTTATTGTGCCTAATATAGACATTAAACTTGGTCATAGTTATGTACGTGTAGGAGAAAACATGGGAGTTGTTACTGCTAGGGTTTTAGGCATCTACTGTGGGATCTTAAAATGTACCCCTTGCAGACAAAGGGGAGCCTCAGTATTAAACGTGTATCAGTCCTGACAGAACACAGACTTAGAATTCGGTATCGAGCCAGTTAACCTGCAAATACTCGGAAATACAACCGGTCTAGAGGAATAGGTGGGCAGCATCAGAAATGATTCAGCACTTTCCGATGTGGTTTCAAATCAGTGTGGGTATGAATCTGCCCTTGCCCCCAGCAGCCCTAGCATATACGAATCCCCACAAAATAAAACTCTAACTTCAAAGCAGTGGTGAGGAAAGAACATTTTCCTTTCAAAATACTACCTCAGAGCATCAGTCATCGCTATGGAAGATAAATCCTAATACATCTCTAGCATTCATCAAAGTGCCAGAAACATCGTAGACACTCAGTGTTTATTAGATAAATGAGTCTGAGGTTTTTATGAATGTTTGACAGTTGATTCCAGGTAGAGATGATGGATTGAACAAATGCACCTAATTTGGCTCCCTCTAGAATACCACTAAAACTCTAGGAGAGAAGGGAGGCAACAATAGAAACCGTGGTGGAGACTTGAGAGTATGATGAAGGACCTCACACATCTGAAAACAGCAAGTGCTCAGTTGGTAACAGTGCCACATCTTCTGGATATGAGGGCAAGATGGAGAAGGGCCCAGGGCTTCTAAAGAGAGAGAGCTGGGAATAACGGATGCAGGCATTCTATCCCCTCCCAACTTCCCCCAGATGCTGGGAGTAAAGCCTGGCCCTCGGGCAGAAGATTGGAAAAGACTTCTCCAGGGGACACGACCAGACAAAGAGGAGGGACCATCCCTGTGACAGTGAGGTGAGATGGGAGAGACTGCCCATCACCTTACAGTAAAGTTCTACGCTGCTTCTCGTTGGCTTACTCTTGAGCAGACAGGTAGGACTAGCGAACGGCAGAGGAAGTTCTCTAGTATGAAGGATAACAGGAGGATGTCACTTGCCAGACCGAGAATGTCTGCCAACTATTCAGCTCAGTGAATGCAGAGACCCATTCGCTGCCTATTCCCGTGCTGTTTTAAAGAGTGAGCTTAAAATCTGCAGGAAAAAAAGGCACACACTAAGGAGAAGAATCAGAATGGCGCCAGGCACTTCAAAAACAACCTAAAGTGAGAGAGAGGACCGTGGAGTATGGCCTCCAGTTTTCTGAGGGAAATAATTTCCACTCTAGAGCTCTAGACCCAGCCAAGTCATACATCAAGAATAAAGACAATAATGCAAAACTTAAAATCAGGAAACCAAAGCCAAAGGCATGAATTAAGGGGGGGAAAAAGGAGATCCAACTGGTGAAGTGGATCCACAGGATAGCGGTGCATTGGTTGTGTCCTGGTGTGCAGAGCAGTAAGTTCAAAGTGCAGAAGTGTGACTCAAGAAAAAGGATGCACTGAGGTGGGTCATCACTAAAATGCCAACTGCCAGTATACCTAGTGTTTGAAATCTGGCCATGGAGCAGCCAGATAAGCCTCGTGGAAGCAGCTGTACTTGGTGTGTTCTGTCTGTCCTCTCGTGGACTTCCTCGGCTTCCATCCCATAGTCTTGCAGATGTCCAAGCTACCTTCCGGTCCCCCCAGCAGCAGTCACTCTGCTTCTCAGTTCTCTCCTGTCACCCTGTCTGCTGATTTCCCCAGAGGTGGTTCGAGCTCAGGGAAGCTTAGAGTCAGCTGATGCTTTCTTCTTTGGGATCCTGTTGGAAGGTGCCTTCCTGCTTTTTCCATACACAATCAGGTTTGTGTTCGCTGCTGAGTTTTTAATAATAGCATATGACAGTCTAGATCTCTCTCTTTCTGGGTTTTTTTAAAAAAAATTATTATTTGTTTTGTTTTATTTGTTGTGGACTGACTAGGGGTCTTACACTATGGGATCTACCACTGACTGTGTGTGTGTGTGTGTGTGTGTGTGTGTGTGTGAGAGAGAGAGAGAGAGAGAGAGAGAGAGAGAGAGAGAGAGAGAGAGAGAGAGAGAGAGAGAGAACCTCACTAAGTTGCCCAGGCTAGCCTCCAACCTATGCTTTTGTTGCCTTTGCCTCAGCCTTCTACGTAGCTGAGACAATACATGTTATGACAGCTTTTGGTTTAGACTTTGAATAGCCTTCAAAGGCCATGTACCCAGCTGGTGGCACTATTGAAGCTTTAAGGGAACCAAGTTAGGTTATCCTCAAAGGAGCTATTGGGTCTCCCCTCTTCCTGTCCTCTCCCCCCCTCTCCCTGGATCTGTCTTTCTCCTTCCTTCCTTTCCTCCCTCCTTCCCTCTCTCTTTCCCTTTATCACCCAGCATGCGCTAAAGAAGTCTCTTCTATAGCGACCTCTCCACCATAATATAGCATACTGTGCTACCACAGGTCCAAAGCAGCAGGGTCAGCAACCATCAACTGACACCTTTGAAACCCTGAGCCAAAATAAGCCTTTTCTACTTCTAAGCTTATTATATCTCCTCGACTAATTCACATAGTCCTGTTCCAGGACTTTGGAAATGGTATCCTGGCTGCTGAGCTAGCTAGTAGTAGACTGGACCGTGAAGAGTCTGTGTTTTAGGAAGCAACCTCACCGGGCCATGGACAGCTGAGGGAACACTCATTCTCTGACCTCACCCACCCACCCCACCTCACACCCCACCCCATCTGCACTTGCTCAGGTCTCCCTTACTACCAGTGCCGAGTCCCGTTCCAGGAAAATAGCCGCTGACTAACAGTGGCTACCCAAAGAATAAGATCTGATAAGGAGGGGAGGGGCAGCCAAAATAGGGCTTAAAATCTTTCCATGGATCCCTCCTTCCAGAGGTCCTTGCCCTTCCCTACGGCACATTCCCAGATCGGGTTAGATGCACTTGCCTTGAGCATATCTGTGCATAGCACACCATAGTGAAAATTACCTCTTCACCTCTCTGTGTCTTGCATAAGCCTTAAATATTTTGATGGTAGAGACAAGGTCTTCATGTGTATACAACCCCAGTATCTAGCACAGAATAGGAATTAAATAAGATTTATGAATATAATTCTCACAAAGCCTATGGGACACTGAAAAACTATTAAGTTTCTATCATTTTTTATTTGAAAAAATTAATTGATGGATTTTATTTTTAAGAGCAGTTTTGGGAGCTGGAGAAATGGCCCAGCAGTTTGGAGCATGAACTGTTCTTGAAGTTTAGTTCCCGGCACTCAAGATGGGATGGGATGGCTCACAACAGCTTGTAACTGGAATTCCAGGGGGATCCCACACCTCTGGCATCACTGGGGCTCAAGTATACAAAGCCTCACTCAGACACATACGTATAATCAAACATTTTAATCAGAAAAGAGCAGTTTTATGGTACAGAAAAGTCAAGCAGGGAGGTTTTGGTGCAGACCCTTGCCCCACTCCTGGTTTCCTCCATTACTGATAGTTTGCATTTTTGAGGTGATTTCTTTTTTTTACAAAGCTGGCGCTTCTATGACAGCCTTAACTTGAGCCATATTTCACTTAGTGTTCTCTCTTTGTGCTATACAGCCTGTGGGTTTTGACAGTTAGATCTGTATCGTGCAGAACGCTTTCACTGCCCTAGAATCCCTGTACTCCACTTATTCATCTTCCTGATTTCCCTCTCCATACCATCCTTGCAAAACACTGATTTCTAAAGTAATCCTTAGTGGACAAAAAGTGTGTTTACATTCTTGTACACATGTATCATTTACTTTGTTAATATTCTCTCTCCCTCTGACCTCCCCCATCCATCTTCTGCCCTTTTCATTATTCCTCCTTCTGCCTTTTCGAGACAGGGTTTCTCTGTGTAGCTTTGGAGCCTATCCTGGATCTCACTCCGTAGACCAGGCTGGCCTCGAACTCACAGAGATCCGCCTGGCTCTGCCCAAATGCTGGGATTAAAGGTGTGCACCACCGCTGCCTGGCCCTCCTTCTGTTTTTATGTACCTAGTCTATATATGAGATAAGATGGGAAAATTTGTCTTTCTGGACCCGGCTTATTTCACTAACTACATCAATCCCAAGTTCCAGCCATGTTCCCACAAATGAAATAATTTCATTCTTCTTATTACCAAATGAAACTCCGTCGTGGGGCCAACAAGATGGCTCAGTGGGTAAAGCACTTGATGTGTAAGCCTAGTGCGAACTGAGTTCAACCCCCAGAATTCACAGAAAGGTAGGAGAGAACAAATTCCACGAGGTCATCCTCTGACATTCACGTGCACACTGTGACACACGTGCCCCAAACACATATCATGCACACACACAACAACAATAATAATAATTTAAAGACTTAAACATCTCCAGTGTGTGTGTGTGTGTGTGTGTGTGTGTGTGTGTGTGTGTGTGTGGTTTCTTCGTCTATTGTCTGTTGATGGGCATCTAACTTGTTCACTATCTTGGCCATTGTGATGGCTGAGCAATGCATATGTATGTGCAAACATCTCTAAGATATTCTAAGTTAGATTCCTGGATAGAGACGGATCTTTTTATAGTCTCCAAAATTTGCCCTTTTTTAGTGTCATATAGTTGAATCATATCATTTATTCTTGTCCATACTGACTTCTTTCACTTAGCAATGTGCATTTGCATTTACTCTGTCTCTGGAAGGAACATTATTATCTAAGCTTCAGAATAATTCTGCATGGTAGGCACTTGTACTAGATGAACCCCCGAGATCTGGGAGGCAAGGTGACAGTGCAGACATAGCCCAGAGCACACAGTGCCATTATATTGTCAATCCGTGAAGTATTCACACGTTGGGTACTAATAAGAGTATTATTTCCTTTTGGTGGCGCTAACAATTTAGTATATAAGACAGCTATGTACTTTTGGCTCAGTGTGGTGTCACATGACTGTGATTCCAACACTTGAGAGGTGAAGATAGAATGACCAGGAGGAGTTCAAGGTCATCCTCAAGTACATGACAAGTTCAGAGCCAGCCTGGGGTACACTAGATCCTCTCCAAAAACTAAAGATATTTTTTTTTTAATTTAAAGACAGCTATATGTTTTTTAAAACCTCATCCTTTTGAGCCAGTTATGATGTTGCACACCTTAAATCCCAGTAGTTTGGAGCCAGAAGCAAGCAGGTCTCTAGTGAGTTCAAAGCCAATCCAGTCTACTAGCAGTTCCAGGCCAACAAGATCAAAACAAACAAACAAACAAACAAACAAACAAACACCCAATCCTATCCTTTCATAAAGGGTTACTAGAAGGGTGGGTGTTTGTTGAAAAAAAAATCAAGTCACCATATAAGCACTTAGCATATGTATGAAACATCATAATTGCTCATTGAATGTTTGTTATTATAGTTTCCCCTAAGTTGTTCTGTAACTTTAAATGCTACCAATTGCTCGTAATTTTTCTAATCAATCAAGAGAAAATGAATTAGTATGCTTTAAAAAATAAATCACAGAATGAGGACATCTGATTTTTCCCCCAAGCTCATCTTCTCTATCACTGCTGCTGTCCCTGTGATCTGGGCAGAAACAGCACCATGTCCCCAGGTGGAGACATTAAAGAGGAGGGTGTTGGAGGGGGCACAACGATTATAACTTGAGCATGCCTGGAGCACAAGAGTGGGGAGGAGAGCAGCAGGCAGAGGATGCTGGTGACAGCCGAACTGTATTAGGACCTCCAAGGACTGACGTTCGGAAAATGAGTCAGCTGTCCTGATTTGCCCGTGGTATTTCAACTCCAGGAACTGCTGAAGCTGAACATTCTCTTTGGAGTGACTGGAATAAGGCAAGCTCTGTGTGAGACATTTTTGGTCCTGCTAAGGTCAGCGTGGTGGGTTCTGACAATTGCTATGGAGATGCTATGAAATAAAAATAAGCAAAAACTGTTTGTTTCCTGTATGCACAATTAGGGAGAGGCATGGTAATTCAAGACTTCTTAATTAGCAAGTTCTTTGGATAATCACCAATTCAAATGGAAACTTTAGGAAATAAAATTCAGGTTGACCAAGTGAAAGTTCTTGAAGGAAGCCAGGCATGGTGGCATATGTTCATAATCCTAGCACTTGGGAAGAAAGGGCACGAGACTCAGGAGTTCTAAGACAGCCTCAGCTACCTAATGAGTTCAAGGCCAGCCTGGGCTACATGAGGCCCTATCTCAAAAAACAAGAATCCAAACCTTTGGTTGTGTGTTCGTATGTGCATGTGGAGGTTGGAGGTCAACATCAGATGACTTCTTCAGTCATCTTTCTAAGATAGTGTCTCTCTCTCACTAAACCTGGAGATGACCCATTCAGCTAGGCTGGCCAGCCAGCAAGTTCCAGGGATCTAGCCACCCCCATCCTCCCAGTCCTGGGGATGTGACCATGGATCATCATGCTTGTGCACAGTCTACCTACTGGGCCATCTCCTCAGCCCCAAACAAATTCTTAAAACCCTTCTCTCTCAGGGGATTAGACTGTTTCTATGTGAGGATATTTCTTTTCATCATCCTAAGCCTTCTCAGATAAATAAAAATAAACAGAAATTTCATCTTTGGTCTTTCTTATACCCTTGAAAGCATCATGTACTTTAAATTAATGGAGCTGAAAGTTGTATGGGATTCTGGGGTGGGAGTGGAGGATTAATTTCTGCTTAGATTTTAATTTAGTTTTTTGAGATGTACTCTCACTATATAGCCCAAGGTGGCCTCTCACTCTCTGCCTAGTTCTTTTTAAAAATATATTTAGCATTGATTTTAATACAACAGGAAAAAAACATTAGCATTGAGCTTTAATTAAGTATAATTGGAGAAAATTACCAATACCTAGTTAATCTGATATGCTTAAAAATGTTACAGCTGCAAACCTAAAGAGGTCATTTTAACACTCCATTTTCTTGTTCCCTTAATAAAAACCTAAACGCTTTCTGCCAATATTTATTTACACATTTTACCAGTTTTTATTGATGATCTATTGTGTGCCCGAATTGGTGTCAGACACTAAGAATATAATTAACAATATAGTCACAACATATTTTACAGTCCAATTAATAATATCACAAAACTACAAGCAAGCTACAATTACATCAAAAGATGAAAATTAGATATTTCGATTACCACATTTTAAGAGGTCCCCACAGGGTGAGTACATGTAACAGGGCCCATCAAACTTTCTTATGCATGTGAATCATTTGGGGTTCTTTTTTTGTTGTTGTTGTTTTTTGGTTTTTCGAGACAGGGTTTCTCTGTGTAGCTTTGCGCCTTTCCTGGAACTCACTTGGTAGTCCAGGCTGGCCTTGAACTCACAGAGATCTGCCTGGCTCTGCCTCCCGTGTGCTGGGATTAAAGGCGTGCGCCACCACTGCCCGGCTCATTTGGGGTTCTTATTAAATTCCATAATCTGATTCCATAATCCAGGGAAGAGCTGATGTTCTGTATTTAAATAAATTGTCGTAACTTGTCACTTGATGCTGATCCTCTTGGCACAGGTACCACTTTGAAGCAAGGGCTATACAACACAACCTTAAGATGCAAGATTTGGGATTGAGAAGACGACTCAGTCCGTAAAGTGCGTGCTGAGCAAGCGTGGGGACCTGAGTTTGACCCCCAACCCCCACCTGAAAAAGTCAGGCATGACACAGTGGCTATCACTGGTGATCCAGCATGGGGGGTTAGGGACAGGAGAACCCCTGGGGATCTCAGGCTAGCCAGCTTAATTGGCATGTTCCATGCCAAGTGAGAGACCCTGTCCCAAAACACAAGGAAGACTGCACCTTAGCATTGATATTTGAAGTTGACCTCTGGTCTACGCGCGTGCACGCGCGCACACACACACACACACAATGTAGGGTTTTAAGATATAGAATTATAATGCAAGATGCAGAATAAGATCAAACTTTTTTTCCTTTGGAACAATACATAGATGAATGAGATGCCTTTAAATACAGTTCTAATGCTAAATGTTAATTACCACAGGGAGAAAGTAAAAGGTGGCGTGGGAACTAAATAGAGGGAAATGGCACCCAGGCTTGTATTAAGAAGTTCAAGAAGGGATGGGTTGGGGGGAAGGCTGAGACAGGAGGAGGGAAGAGAGGGGAAATCTGTGATTAGTATGTAAAATGAATAAAAAATTTCTTTAAAAAAAAAAAAAGAAGTTCAAGAAAAGCTTCCTAAGGAAAGCAGCATCCATAATCCAAAATCGAGCAAGAAAGGCATGGAATGTATCTTCTCCTGGGTGAGGCAGACTATTACGGCTGGCTGAATTGGTAATGGCCTTTCCATGGGTCCATTTTCAGTGCCGGGTCCATCCAGAGACCCGTGAATCGTTCTGTTGGGCAGCTAGCTCTCCTTCCAGGAAGCAGGAAAGGCAATGCTGGAGAGGAGGCTTATAGAAAAACATTGTCTGACGAAAGAGACCCCTATCAAGAACGGCCCCAGCATTTCTAAGAATGGACCAACGTGTGTGTGTGTGTGTGTGTGTGTGTGTGTGTGTGTGTGTGTGTGTGTGTGTGTGTTGTTTGTAGTGCTGAACCGATGGTCTCAAGCATACTAGGGAAGCACTCTGCCACAGAGTTGTACCCCTACTTCTCACACTGACTTTCTGTGAATACACAGCGCACAGACAGTTTGGTTTCTGGCTAAGGGCTCTATGCCCAGTCCACGGCTCTCTGTGTTTCAGCTCCCTTGGCTCTTCTGTCATTTCTGACCCTGTCATTTCCCGAGTTCTTACAGATTTGCTGCTTTTCTGTCTTTCTCTAGCCGGACTTTTCTGAGTTTGTGCTTTTTGACAAGATCTTTGTTAACAGAGTTCTTTTCACTGGTCCGTGAATGCTTTTGGTTAACTTTGGTTGGGCCCGCTCCTGGGTTCCTTCGGTCACTGGAGTCCCCGTGAAGGTATGTCTAGAGTCCTTCGGCAGCTGAGTGGCCTTTGACAGCCGGCTGCTACCCTCCATGTCTTGTCTCCCAAGCTTTGGAAGTCATGTAGGCTGCAGTCTGACTGAAGCAGAGACCAAGGGCAAAGAAGGTCAGAGAAAAGAGAGTGGGATGGACCCTTAGCTGCATACTAGTTGGTATCTGTTCCGTAATAATCACTCAACACATGTTGGCCAAATTTTTGCAAATTTGTTTTTAAGATGGAGTCTCACCGTTTCCCTACCTGGCCCTGAACTCTGGCCTCAAACAATCTTCCTGCTTCAACTTCCCTAGTAGCTGGGATCACAAGGCTTGGTGGTGTACCCTGTAACTGAACTGTGTAACCCGAGTTTTTGAGATTTAGGTGAACTAGAGGAGTATTTGGTGCTGGGGATTGAACCAAGGGTCTTATGTATAATATAATAAACACACACATTCCACCAAGTGATAGCCCCAGCCCTGGCTGAAATTTAAACACAAATTTTGTACAATCTTATTTTACTGACTTTCAAGACATTGCTGGTTTAAAACGCACTCACTCTATTCGAGAAAGTTCTAGGATTGAATAACTTTTTCAACTGATGAACATTCTTCTCTTATGTCGTTTTGAAGGGAGATGAGATGATGTTCATAGTAGACAGAATTCTGGAATTGTCCCGTGACCTTCTGCCTTTTCAGTATGGACGAAGCCTGTGAGTATAATGAACCTCATTGCTGTGATTGCTGTTATGTGACTGTTATTCTGGCTGGACCTAACATAGTGGCAGCCATGCATGAAATTTTCTCTGCCTGTTTGCAGAAGCCAAAGACTCAAAGCACAAGAAGGCTTCAAGGTGTCAGGACTGACTCGAAGAGCAGAAGGGAGCATGTGGAAAGGTCCAACAAACAGCTTTTAGGAGCTAAAAAAAAAAAATGGCAAGAACAAGTCAGCTTCAACCCTACAACCACAAAAAAACAGATCCTGCTACCAATGCAAACAGGTTCTTCTCCAGAGAGCCTGGCTTGGTGATACCTTGATGTCAGCCTTGTAGATAGTTAATTCAGAAAGGCTTTTTTATTTTTTGTAATTGAGAATTGATTTGTAGTTCCAGCGGGGCTATAACTTGTAGCCTGGGCTTTTAACGTATAGAAATGTGAGCTAATGGCTGTTGTTTAATTTTCTGGGTTTATAGTAATCCATTATACACAATAGAAAACTAGTGTAAGGGCTGCAGAGATGGTTCAGCAGTTATGACTGCATACTGCTCTTGCAATGAACTCAAATTCAGTTCCTAGCCTCACATCAGGCAGCTCACAACCACCTGTAACTCCAACTCCAGGAGGACCTGACACCTCTGGCTTCTGCAGCCACCTGCACACACATGCACATAGCCACTCACAGACACATAATTAAAAAAAAAATTTAAGACAAGCAGTGATGGCCCAGGCCTTTAATCCTAGCACTCTCAAAGGTAGGCAATCTCTGTGAGTTCAAGGCCAGCCTGGACTACAGAGTGAGTTCCAGGACAACTAGAGTGTCTTAGTTAGGGTTTCTATTGCTGTGAAGAGACACCATGACCACAGCAACTCTTATAAAGGAAAAACATTTAGTTGGAGTGGCTTGCATTTTCAGAGGTTTAGTCCATTATCATCATGGTCTGACATGGTGGTGTGTAGGCAGACATATTGCTGGAGAAGTTGCTGAGAGTCCTACATCTTGACTCACAGGCAACAGGAAGTGGTCTGAGATACTGGGCATGGTTTGAGCATAAATGAGACCTCAAAGCCCCCTCCCACAGTGACACACTTCCTCCAACAAGGCCACACCCACTCCAACAAGCCACACCTCCCAATAGTGCCACTCCCTGTGAGCTTATGGGGGGGGCCATTACATTCAAACTACTGCATGGCTACACAAAGAAATTCTGTCTTGAAAAACAAACAGATAAACAAAAATTTTAAACATATGTATTTATTTGATATATTTAAAATTAATATAAATATAAAATACTTAAATACATATGTCTTTAAAACTAGTATAACTTTATACTGCCAGAGAGTTTACGATTTGTTTGTATAAACACTTATATTTAGAATATGTATTTAATTAAGCTGTTTTCTACTATGTGTACTGGAGGAAAGAAAAAACGTAGTTTAAATAGTGTGTGCAATCCCTCCCTTTGGGCGTTCCTTTCCACAGGCTGTGGGCAGCATCTGCTGGAACCACTGTCTGTAACATGTTCCTCAGGAGGCACGATGGACATCTGCTTGCTCGTGTCTCCTCCGAGCTCAGCTGGCACATGTCTCAGGACTCTGTAGGTCTCTTTTCATATTTGCTAATGCCAGTCATCCCTGTATCCACTGTCCATACATTATCCTTCATAATAATTTAAATAAGATGTATAGACAGTTCTTTATTGGCAATTAAAGACTAATTAGGGGCAATTTTGATGATGCCCTACTTAGGAAGCAGCTTCACTCTGCTGGTTTTTCTTATTTAAAATCAGGACTCACCCAGCTATCTCAGTGTAAGGGCGTGAGGATAAGTGAGTTCACTTGTCTTCATTAGCTTTGAACTTGTGCTGTATGATACGGTAGCCATTAGCCGCCTATAGGGACTTACATTTAAGTTTAAGTTTATTACAAGTAAATGTAAAATTTAGTTCTTCTGTTGCATTAGCCACATTTCAAATGTGTGGCTTGTGATTGTCAGATTAGACAGAATAGACACAGAACACCTCCATCACCACAGGAAGTTCTGTCACCATTCTGTCTGCACTCAAATATTCTTAGCTCATAGATTTTCATCAGAGAAGATTTTCCAAAGAAGTGATTGTAAAGTACAACTTTCTGATTTGGTGCCTGTCCTGGATCTTGCTCTGTAGACCAGGCTGGCCTCGAACTCACAGAGATCTGCCTGGCTCTGCCTACCGGGTGCTGGGATTAAAGGTGTGCGCCACCACCGCCTGGCTGGAAAAGTACAACTTTTTAAATCAAATGGTCTGACTTTGAATCCTGGATTCACCACTTGAATGTTCTGTGACCTGAGGATGGTTATTGGGCTTTCCTGCCACATTTTCCATTACGAAGTGGGGACAGTGGCAGGACAGTATTCCCTAACGTTGTTGGAAGCTGTTGAAAAGAAAGACTGCATAATCTGGGACTGGTAAGGTAGCTCAGCAGGGGAGGCTGTCTGCCTTCAAGCCTGTCTGCTTAAGCTGGATCATC
The DNA here is from genome assembly GCF_049852395.1 of Peromyscus maniculatus bairdii. NCBI lineage: Eukaryota > Metazoa > Chordata > Mammalia > Rodentia > Cricetidae > Peromyscus > Peromyscus maniculatus. The sequence goes on from NC_134857.1 coordinate 66,273,002, forward strand.
AGGACCCATATGGTAAAAGAAGGGAATGGATTCCCAGGGGTTGTTCTCTATACACACACACATGGAGAGAGAGAGAGAGAGAGAGAGAGAGAGAGAGAGAGAGAGAGAGAGAGAGAGAGAGAGAGAGAGAGAGAAAGAGAGAGAGAGAGAGAGAGAGAGATTAAACAATGTAATTTATAGAATGTACTCCGTGTGTTTAACTACTATTTTTGTATCAGTATTTTAGAAATCAAATTGATATTTGTTACCTCATTAACCTGCAGGTTCATGATTTGCATCATCTTGGATAATTTCCTGTCATTGCCCTCTCTCTCTGCTGGGGATAGACCTGGGGCTTCATGCACGCTAAGCAAACGCTTTACCATCATGCTTGTCTCCTCAAGTGTCTCTTTGCCTTGATTCTTTTCTCTTGTCCTGTCTAGAATTCTGGCTGCCTATCCACCGTGTGTTGTCATTTTATTTTCTGTAGCCCTTTGAGTCAGTTTGCTTTTCTGCAAAATGAGGGGACAAGGAGTATCTATCTCGTAGGCCGATTGTGAGGAATGAGTGAGCTAAGCTGTGTACGACTTTCTCACCAGCGGCGTATGTGGGTCCACTATTAACACTCTCGTTGTAGTTCCTTATTCATTTCCAGCCCTTGGAGATTTCCTTTGACTTATTAGGGATCTTTGATAATAGTTTACCTACTCCATTAAAACCAGAAGCTACGCCTCTTTTGGTTGCAAGCTCCATTAAAACCAGAAGCTACGCCTCTTTTGGTGACGTGTACTTTGTGGTTGAACATTTTCCTTTCCCATGCAACACCTTTCAGGCCCCTTTAAGATAGTCTATAATGTATGTATTAGTTTGATTTGCATTAAGTACATGACTGAAAGCCCTAAAAAACAACCACAGCTTTCAAAAGTGGAAGTTTCTTTCTTACAAAAAGTAATGAAGTATAGAAGGGCGAGGTCTCTGGTAGATATGCTTCTTCTCCATGATAATCAAGGGTCCTGGCTTCTTTTAATTCCTCCAGCTCTGGCTGGCATTATATACAAGTACTAGTCAGGAGAGGAAATGGATGAGGAAGACTGTTTCTTCTGTTTGGTACATTTCTCTAAAATCATATATGTCATTTCCTATTGAACAGAGCTTAGTCACATGGCTATGCGTGGTGTCATAGGATGTTGAAAATTTTGTCTATTTATTTATAAACAGATTCTTTTATATAGCCTTGGCTAGCCATAAACTTGTAATCCTTCTGCATCGTCCTTCTGAGTGCTGAGATGAGAGACATGTGCCATCATGCGTGATTATTCATGAACATCAAGCAATGAGGACAGAACGGACATGGGGAGACCTAGCAGTCTTTGCTGTGGTGCTTGTCCGATGTTGCCTGGAGGCTCCTGTCTGTCCCATCTGTTCACCTTGAGGGAAAAGGACTAGTCCTCCTTTACTGGAACTTCTCTGTGGTTACTGGAAATTCTGTATGCCAACACCTCTTAGCCCCACACATACTAGTCCTGAGAAAAATGGGACCATTGATTTCCCTCTGTCATGACTTAATGAAGAATAGACCTATGTCTAATTCACAGCTCCAAATGCTCTAGAAAACAAATGTAAGATGAGGGTTTTGTTTTAGCCCAAGGTCTCAGAAGTTTCTGTCCCTAATCAGCTGGCTTTCTGGCCTTGGACCTATAATGACACAACACATCCTTATAGGAATGTGTGAGAGAGGTGCTCACCTCATGGTGGCCGAAAAGTAAAGTGAGAAAAAGAGTCGGTGTGGCTGGAGTCCCAATATGCACTTTAGTGGTATGCCCCAAATCACCTAACTTCTAGTAAGCCCCACCTACATAGCACCACACTCCAGGGACCTAGATTTAACCCAAGAGACTTCAGGGATATAGCA